>NC_056729.1:478402925-478492925 GCF_019279795.1 Protopterus annectens
GCAAGCGCAAGCTTACCTGCACATGTGTATCAAAAAAATATTCAAATGATACAATATAATCGCCAGTAAATAAACATTGAATAAACATTACATTATACCATATGGCACATATACACATTGAGTCCCTTGTGCCAAAACACGAACATGAAGCAAGTCCAGGCCACCGTTAAGATGAAGAAATCCTCCGGTGACTGAAAAATGTTCGTCGTTGAACCAAACAGGAAGTGAAGTAACGTCAGCGTCCAAAAGTTACCAAATGGCTATATAACAGCCATATACCGCAAAAACACTCCTGCAATGAATGATTTGTGCATATAAATGAAAAAGATGTAGTTGCGATACAATAAAAAGTACAAATAGGACCAACATGGATAAGCAAGCCAACAGCGGTTCCCAGCAACTGTAGAAAAGAAGTTCTTTTATACGCACAAATCATTCGTTGCAGGAGTGTTTTTGCGGTATATGGCTGTTATATAGCCATTTGGTAACTTTTGGACACTGACGTTACTTCACTTCCTGTTTGGTTCAACGACGAACATTTTTCAGTCACCGGAGGATTTCTTCATCTTAACAGTGGCCTGGACTTGCTTCATGTTCGTGTTTTGGCACAAGGGACTCAATGTGTATATGTGCCATATGGTATAATGTAATGTTTATTCAATGTTTATTTACTGGCGATTATATTGTATCATTTGAATATTTTTTTGATACACATGTGCAGGTAAGCTTGCGCTTGCCTGTTTCTGATGATTTAATTTTCATATTAGCCGAAATGTGGTATGCTTATGGTGGATTATGCATATGTTGCTATATTTATCTGTTTTTTAGTAACAGTGCTGGCGACCTATCATAAACGCCTGTTTTGTATTGTTGATGGTTCGTTGTTTAAGTGAACATTAGTCATTTTACATATTTATGCACATCGCATTTCTGTGCTTTTCTGACCAACAGTTTTCCACATTGGTCTTACATGGTATAACTATGTCTGATGATTTACATGTGATTATATATATTTTTTTCTTTTTTTACTAGCATTACTGGCGATTTGTTTAACACGCTGGTTTTTGGAGTGTTTGGATTTTGTCTAATGTGATGTTTATTTAGTTATGTTTATATTTATTTGCTGTTTCTATTTAATATCGTTGGCGAGTTTTTTAAACGCTGGCTTGAATAATTGGGTGTTTCTTGCGCAAACAAACATCATATACATGTTACTTGTGATTTTTTGGAGATTTGTGAATTATAATTTTTCATTTTGAGTCCTTATTTCAATGCTTATAGCGACACATGGTAGTTCTGTTCCAGGCTGTTTATGTTCATTGCTGGGGAGATTCATACATAGTTGGGTGAGTTTTTCATTCAAATGGTTGGTTATATTGTATTGGTTGAATGTGGCCATATTATAATTAGGGTTATACTGATAGTCAATGTTTTTTCATCTCCCCCTAATGTTGGATTTAATGTATTTTTTTGGTGCTTACTTTTTTCACTGAAGAAGGCTCTGATGAGCCGAAACCGGTTTGAAGCTTTTGTAATTGTTTTTTACAATATCAGTATCCTAGGGGGGTTTTCCTTCCCTATGGTAATAAATCGTTTTTGGATGTGGCTATTGCCAACACTTGCTGGCGTCTTTTTGTTTTGAATTTTTTCCTGTTTGGCCGTGCAGGGGTTTTACAGGCACCTGCTTCTTTTTTGGTTTTAATTACCCCACTATTAACTGCGAATCCTATATGACACCAAACATTCATGCACAGAGATTCCTGGATTTTGTAAAGACAAACTCCCTGAACCAGGGAGACTGCTGCACATCCCCTACTGTAACACCTTTTCTGGTAAGGTCAGACCACAAAATGGTCTCCTTTGAAGTAAAAATAAAACCTGGTACCCAGCTAAATCTGGAATATTCAGGAACTATTCTAAGGCTAACCTCCTGCTATTAAGTGAGAACCTGGCAAAATTTCAAGTCCCCATAAATTCTGAGAACACTGCTGCCTTTGCAGAACTGTTCACAGAAACCCTGTATGAGCATGTTAATAGTTGCATAGAAGCAGCTGTACCCACTAGGAAGAAGTACAGAACTAACTCAAAAAACACACCACCCTGGTGGAATCACAAAATCAGTCGGCTGTATAACAGGAGGAAGAAAATCATGGGAAAAAGTAGGAGGTGCAGCACCCAGCAGGAAAAAAGCACTCTCATCAAACTAAACAAACAATTCAGAGGACAAATAAAGTCTACCAAAGCCAAATTTCAGCTAAGTTTGGCTTCCCAGGCCAAGGACAACCACAAAGCATTATTTAGCTATGTCCGCAACCTCAAAGGTAATACACAATTGTGTGCAGAGCTCATTGTAAATTGAGCCACCTATACTGAGCCAGAATATATAGCAAACCTCCTGGCTGATAAATTCAGCTTCAACTTTATCCCTCTCTCCCCCTCAACCTTCCCTCAGGAAATATCATCAAGTATAACTCCCCCTACTATCACTAGGTAACAGGTCCGTAATGCTCTCTCTAAGACCAAGAACACTTCATCACTGGGCTCAGACAGTATCCTAGGATGCCTTCTAAATATCATGAAACACGACCTATCAGGGTCTCTGGAATTACTACTTAACTGTAGCCTCCAAACAGGCTTTGTGCCTCATGAATGGAGAAAGGCAACAGTCATCCCTCTGCACAAAGGTGGGCCATGTACAGACCCTGGAAACTACAGATCCATAAGTCTCACTAGTCTTATATGTAAAGCCATGGAAAGAATTATCATGGAGATGATCAACAGAGATATAGTAAACCTCCAGACACTGGATCCAACCCAGTTTGGTTTTGTCATGGGCAAATCATGCCTGCTCAACCTGGTGGAGTTCTTTGAGAAGGTCACCAAAGCAATAGATGAGGACAAAGTCATTCACACTGCCTACCTTGACCTGGCCAAGGCATTTGACACAATACCCCACTCAGGTATTGTTGACAAACACAAGAGGTTAGGTACAAACCCCGTATGTCATCTGGTGGATAGCCAACTGGCTCACAGACAGGACCCAGGAAGTTAGAATTAAGGAATCCACCTTTACAAAGAGGCCAGTCACAAGTGGAGTCCCTCAGGGATCAATCCTTGGACCGCTCCTTTTTGGCATTTTCTTCTCAGAAGTCAAGGCCCATGTCAGTGGTCGCTGGCTGACTAAATTTGCAGATGATTGCAAATTAGGAAAATCTCACACTGACATAAATGTTCTTCAGGAGGGACTGACACAGACAGACAACTGGTGTCAGAGCCATGGACTAAAACTAAATGCCAAGAAATGCATAATAGCATCCTTTGGGAAGTCATCCATCCCTGGTAACTATCATATTGACAACACACCTCTTAGAGCTGACCCAGTAGTCAGGGACTTAGGGACACACATAGTAATCTAGCCTTTGATTGTCACATGACTACAGTGGTGAGTAAATCATTCTTTGTTGTGCAATTTATAAACAAAGGTATGGCATCTAAGTCCAAGGAAGTCATTATTCCACTGTATTCGGCATTCATCAGACCTATCATTGAGTACAATGCCTCCTTTTGTATGTACCTAACTAGGTATAGCCAACAATTGAAACGTCCACAGAAGTTCCTCACTAAAAGAATACAGGGCGTAAATAATATGTCCTATACAGATTGCCTCAAGGCCCTATCCCTGTATTCTGACTCCTACAGGCTTTTGAATAGAGATCTATGTCTGGCATACAGGGCATTGTTGACCCCACTCTGATGGACCTCCTGCATATCCACAAAACAAACAGCACCAGAATTACCCATTCTAAAGACTTAAACCTTGTCTGTGATATAAATAGGACCTGTTGGAAAGATAGGTATGTATCCCAGAGACTACCCCATCTATGGTACAGGCTCCCCATCCATGTGAAGCAGAGTTCCTCCTTAACCCAATTCAAATGCAACTTGGACAATTGGATGGGAAACTGGAAATTCATCCTTGGTTTGGCACCTGTGTCTCTAATAGACAGAGGTAACCTGTAAATGGTTAATCTCCTAGGCCCATGATTACACTTATCAAGGGTGTCAGAACTTGCAGAGATTTGGGATGCATGGCTAGGCTTAAAAAGGCCCTTGTGGTCATTAGCCTGGTAAACACCTATGAATATATGAACCTATGATGCTAATGTCAACAGCTCATTGTCAACAACACAATTTTAATATGCATCTGAGCATGCTTCAGGGATTGTCATTGGACCATGCAAAGTAAAATACATCTTTTTTGCAGTCCCCTTACACCCCGACACCCTGGCACCCATTTTCATACTAACTCCAAGATCGTGCATTCTCTGAGGAAAGGACATATTCATATTCCCTGACCTGGAGTCTTGCAGAACTGTTGACCATCTCTTTTGTCAAGCAAAATGTGTCAACAAAACAGAGGTTGACTAAAGCTCAAATTGACCAACCACAACACAGTTTTACATATATACTCACTCTGCACAGATTTTAAATATATTTAATGGCTGTAGATAAAATACTAATGACCTTCTTCAGTATACTTTAATGCTGTTGACTGAGTAAAATTAGTTAATTTTGTATGCAGTGATCAGTTTATTTGCAGCTCTGACTTCATTTAAGTTTTTAGTTCGCTTATAGTTTACAGAATTAATAAAATTAAGACAAAAACAGTAGAACACAGCAATAATATTATGTAAGTAATTGTGAGGACCACATGAAGCTTTGCCATATACACCTTTAAGCAGACAGACTTAAAAGGTTGTGCCCCCTTTTTCAAGCACTTGAGTGATCACCTCCTAAAATCCCAAAGTGTACAGGATTGTACATGACATTTCTGGTGTAAATTTTAGTCTACCCATCTAATCATCAAGGCTAATCTTAAAAGTAATCAAAATAGTACTCTGTTTGACCTGTAGTGAAAATGTATTCCGTAGGCTGGGATTAAGTTGAGTTAGGATTCTATCTCTCCTGCAAGTTCTATTTATTTGTTTGTGTGGCTTTGTGGAACCACTGGTTTTACAAAGAAACAGAGGGTCGAATAGGGCTTTTTCATGAATCAAGACACAGATCACCTCAAAAACCTTGTCATGGAATTAAACCTACATCCTTGTTACATTCCATCACCAACACTGAAAGTGCTACTTATTGTGATATATACACTTAATATTTCCTGCTGAATTAGTGAACCATATTCACAACAAATATCTGCCCAGTTTCTTTCACAGGGGTACCCTTATATTGGGACCTCACTTTGCATCTTACACTTTGTGAAGTTATTTAATTTGTCTTCTCATAATTTTAAGTATCAGTCAATTCTTTTCTTTTTAAACAAGAAGCATCTTTATTAAATTATCACGTATGACATATAGAATCATGCATTTATGTAAATGAAAAAAAACATATTGACATAATTTTAGTTGCAAACATTATACATCACTTAAAATCTATCTAGTCATTGTCATTCAAAGTTTATATAGCTTATTGGGTCTATATTAGATAAATGAAAGTTTATCTAATTGAACGCTCACATGAGCGAAAATTGCAGAACTCTAAACCGCAATTGTGAGATCACGGTACAGTGAAGATGGGAATATTTGCCCTTTCCTCACTGTAGTGTGATCTCGGAGTTGGAATATATATTTAGTGGGGGCTATGGGGGCGCAGCCCCCCACAATTGCAGTTTTGAGTTTTTGGACTTTCGCTCGTGAGCGTTCGGTTAGATAAACTTTCGTTTATCTAATATAGACCCAGCTTATTTATATCCTGCCTTCTAAACTTTGTTCCTCCTCTGCTTATAATATTCCCACAATTCCATTTTTTCTATGTAATTTGCTACTACCTGTTTCTAAAGATCCCATTTTCAGTTGTTTTATGTCTTGTACTATATTCGCTACCCAGTAAAGTTGATTTAGACATTGATTTCCATTTTCTAGTAACTGCTTTTTTCGCAGTCACCACAATTAGATTCAGCAAGTCCTTACTATATCTAGGCAATTCTAATTCTGTATCATAGCTCAAAAACTAATTTCAATAGTTATACCAATTTGCTCACCCAGTATCTCTGACAGAGCAGTCTTCAGGGAATCTTTAAAGTCTGCCAAGTCATTGTACTTCCAGAAAGTACGTTTCCAATTATCTTTTTCTTCCCCATCACACCTCCAACATTTGCTGTCTACTTGAGGAAAAATTCTTTGGAGTCTGCTTGAGGTATAAAAATAGCTATGTAAATACTTCCAAGCAAAGATCTTAAATCTGCTGGACTTTGTTGCATATTTGGGAGACATACATATATTTCACCATTGTTTCTTTGTGAATTGCGTATCCGATCTCTCTATCCAATCCTTTCTAATTTCCTCTGATTGATCTTTATAGTTATCATGCAATATTTTGTATGCTGTACTAATTATTCATTTTTTTGACAGCAGCTTCTGTTCTAGATTCTACTAAAAACTCTACCATTGCTGGTCTTTCACTTAGGACCCCCCCATTTCTTTTTCTTTGTCTATACTCTGGTATCAATCCTTGACAGGGAAGGCAATCTCTAGCCTGCAGTCCAAATAAACTCTTGGCCTCTTCACATTATGTTAGCTTTCTCTCTCTATTTGCTCCCAGTATCTTGGCTGTTTTACATTTTTTTCCAGTAATTTCCATCTCCCTCTTGCCTATTGTCTGCATCCCTAATACCAGTCAGTCATGTCGGCAGAATCTCCTTTCTCTATTCCTATGTTGGTTTAGTTCTTAGAATACTTTCTGCTACTTTATGAATATAATATTCTGCATGGTTGTTGCTATTCTCCTTAAGGAGCTGCATCCAAAATCCCAGTCTGCCCTTGTTTCTTGAGCTTTCCCCCTGTTTCATCATCATCATCCCAAGTATCAGTCAATTCTAATGTTTCTGTGGTCATAGCCAACTGTGACATTAGTTCTATCCATGTGGTCCTAGAGGCCTAGAATACAGAAGACTACTTTGTGCTTTTGTAAGGAAAGACAGAAAATTGTGGCCTTATTAGCTCATTATTTAAAGAAATGTTACTGGAGGAAGAGATTGAGGATAGCCTCAAGTTATGCATGTGGTCTGATTAAGGCTTCTAATGCTTTCACTGCTTATCTTCGTTCCTATATATAGCAAAACCGGACAGGACACTTTCCACAGAAAATTCTTAACAATGTGTGTTGTGATATGTTCACATCCAGTGCTGGATATGATCATACCCAGTACTTTTATTTTTTTAATGTATTTTCACTGTGTGTCCTGATCCATGCTTGAAGAGTGTCTCCAGTGTTCACAGAGCCACTAGACAGGGGAGGATGGGAATTGATGCTGGCTCACCCAACCGGGGGGGGGGGGGGTCATGGTTGTTCCAGTCAATCAGTACTAAGTAAGCAGAAGCTTCATGGTAGCAAAATGGCCTGGACAGGGGATGTGGGATTGGCACTCCCACACCTGTGATAGTAGTCCTCCTCAGATGTTAGTGCACATGTATAGAGAGGACATAGGTGGGTATGTTGTAATGCTGGTGGTAACATTAGCCACCACAGGCAGAGCTAAGGCCCTAACTAACTAACAGTGCAGCATTGTGCATTCTACACAGTTAAATGGGTGGGTACCAACTATGGCTTATGCACCTGTGGCCCCTCGGCTGCACAACCTGCAGGAGGGAGACACAATGGGAAGGATAAAATTAATGAGGTTGTCTTATTATATTATAATTATAGGGCAATTTAATAGGTGTGTTCCATATGAATCATGTTATGCTGCAAGTCTCAGCTGCTTCCTGTAAGAGCCAACATGATTTTCCTCCCACTCTGTTTATGCTGAAAGACTCTATGCGCAAAACAGCAGTCTCACACTCATGTCATGCAGGTGAGCTACACTTCACTTCCAAACTGTTCTTCTGCGTGGGCATGCATTATAGCAGACCCCTGAAAATATGCAGTAACTACAAAGCTAATCTACAAACCCCCTCTTGCATGTACAAGATAACAGATGCAGTGGAATGTGCCCGTTGTTACATAAAACAATACTGTCCCATATTTGTCTACAACACAGCAGATGCCTGGCATGGTGCCCACAGCCACAGAACTCAACAGCTATGCAGTGCTCTACAGTTGGCAGCAGTGGCAAAATAATGGGGAACAAGCACAGGATGGTAGTCCACATGATGTGGCATTCTTCAGGTGGAATAGCTTTTATTAGAGCAAAGAAAAAGGTTAAAAGTGCACTTTGAAAAAACAGTAGCTACTGCAGATGGGCCATTCCTGCTTAACCTCCGCCCCCAAATGCTGCAGATCTTCAGCATGGCAGTGCCGCAGGCTATCATACCACTGCCTGCATTTCTCTTTGATCTTTTGACTATCAGTAGCCTTCTCTTTGGTCCTTTGACTATTGGTAGCCTCAGTAAGTGGCTCACCTAAGACATACAATGCATCCATCTTTAAAAACAGCCATACCATGTACTGGCAATGCAGCAGGTAGTACATTATCTTATCCTCCTAGTCTCATCAAGCGGATGTTCTCCAGGAAGCATTAGTATCAGCAGCCATTGCTATAAATGTCATATAAAACAAAATGGTGGCCTTTCTTACTGAAAAAAATTAATACTGCATCAAGAGCAGTTTACCATAGTGCAGTGTGCATGACATCCATCTCACAGTGTATCTGTCGCATGCTGTGCAACCTAGCTCCACCTTATGTCACGCTTGTGCTTCACCAGAATATTGTGATTAACAGAAATAAGTGAAAAAGCCTCATTTGCTTGCATGTCATAAAAAATTCTGTTTGCTTAAGGTTTAAGGTCATCTGTCATTTTAAATGTCAAACCATGCATGAACAATAGAAACATAGCAGCAGCAGTAACAGTGCAACATTGTGTTGCCAGTTTCTGCCAGGATACATGCAAAGTTGTCAAAATACACAGCCCTGAGGAGTTGCACAATATTCTGCAGTACTGCTGTAATAGGTGTGTCTCCAGTATGAATTGTTTCATACTTCACAACTTGCAGACACTGAAAATAGGTGCAGAAACTCTTGAAAATGGTGATACAGCCAGCCAAAAATCTGAACACCTAGTTAGCATAAAATTTGAATTCCTAGTAACACATAACCCATCCCACTATGTATTTATTTATTTATCAGTCATTTGTTAACCGGTATAGTCCATCTGAGCAAAAGCCCTTTTTCAGTGGAGGCCCAGGGAGAAATGCGCCACAGTTCAAGTACGCAAGAAAAATTTACAAAATTTAAAATGAATACAGTGAAAATATACAATAAAACAGTTAAGCACTACTAGGACTGCTGGGATACTACTCAGAAACACAAGTTTACAAAACTGTGAGTGAGTAAAATAGAAGCATATTGTTGAAGACACTATCTAAAATATGTAGATTTTAAAAAATGATATTACAAAAATCTACCCCAATGTAATAATTTATTCCATCCATCCTTAACCCCTTTTTCTCATTTTGTACATGAGGTTGGGGTGTCACTTCAACAGTGACAATTATCTCAAGACAAGGTTTACACCACTGGGTGGTTAGCCCTGCAGGGGTAGTTCATCTGTACCACTCACTCGCACCTGTGGCCAATTTAGAGTGTCCAGTCCACCTACTGCATGTCTTTGGAATGTGGGAAGAAACCAGAGCACCCGGAGGAAACCCATGCAACCGCAGGAAGGATATGCAGACTTCACACAGAAGGCACCTCAGCTGAGAATTGAACCAGAGAACCTCTTGCTGTAAATTGACAGCACTAACTCCTTCAGCACTGCAGCCGCCCAATGTAATAATTTATTATTATTCCTGTAAAAGAGAGGGATGTAAGGTTTGGGTTCTCTTTCTTTAAATTATTGGTGCCTATAGTTTTTTTGGACTTGTAGCCTGGTTTGCAACGATCTAAACAGCTTCAAAATATTGTGTGTGTAATAGGAGCACACCTCCATAAACAGGTATATCGTGTGAAAGGATCAATCATACCTGACAATAGGTTCATAGTTAAGTACTAGGCAATCTGTCTGCAGCCCATTACAAGCCTAGCCAAAAAACCCTATTCAGAAGTTACTTCTAGCCTTAAGTAGGGCAAAACAAGATAGTCTGGGAAAGAATTTAAGGTTACCCATCCAATTGTCTAGGTTTACCTTGAAGCTGGCAAGGGCGCTACTCTGTTTGAAATGTAGTGGAAGTTAGTTCCAAATATGAGAATTGCATTGGGATAGCAAATCTATCATGTTAACGTTTTACTTACCTGCTGATGAAGGTCTGCTTCCTTTAACCAGGAATTTGAGGCGCCGTTAGCTATGTGAAGGAATAGGAGGTCAAATAGGGTTGGATCGTTTGTGGCTTGAAAGGTTTGGCAGAGATCTCCATGGAGGAGTCTATAAGAGACTGAGTACATAGAAAGGCCTAACATTCTCTCCTGACAACTTAGATTTTTGAGACCACTGATCTTTTAGAATTTCTGCGAGCTGTCAAGTTAAGTAATATGTTTAGACAGATACATGCCAAAAGGTGCATTATATTTAATAATGGAGCTGATAAAATACAGTTATTTTAAGAGATTTATTTAGAGATTTAAGATTTCTTTGGATCTATTGGAGATGCCTTTGGAAATGAGATTTTATTTTATTTTTGAACTGTATTTGTTTTCTGGGATAGTGCACGGATCACCATGGACCTTTTTCAGACTCGGCCCAGAAGCGGGGTCTGGTTAAGGGATTTGCTCAGAGTTGCACAGTTAGGCAATGGAGGCTGAGGGAATCAAAATGTGCAGCTCTGGACCACAAGAACCAACTCATTAACAGCTCCTTAATCCTGTAGGCCAACTGCCAGACCAGATAAGACAGATATTTCCAAACTACCGTGGAGACATGATAGACAAGTAAGAAGTCACAGATTTGAGGGGTGCGCCAGCTGTATGGTAAGCAAAACATTTGCTTTTACCAAAACTATGCTACATTTTTTTACATTTAATTTGAGACTGTTGTCCTTGCATCAGTTGCTAACATGGTCTAACCCATGTTGGAGCAGTTGTGATTCAGTTGAAAATCAAATAACAATGCCCAATTTACTGTTGTCTGCACCATAAGCCAGGAGTTCTTGCATCAAGGTCTGAGAAATAAATGCCACATAGGACAGGGCCCAAATCTAAGCCCTTTGGTACCTTTTTTGATTTCAGAAGTGGCAACTGTTACACTAGCCATATGGGTTTTGTCAGAGAGCCACTTAGTGATGCACTGCAAAATATAAGGATTGATATTTAGGCTTACAAGTCTGTCAATAATACCTGCATGGAGAATAGTGTCAAAGGGCCTTAGCCAGGTCTGGATATGCTGTATGCACTGCATGACCATTGTCCACTACTTCAGTTACTTTTCAAATAAATTAATTAAACATTCCTTCAAAATAGGTACAGTTGAGAAGTTTGAAGTACATGTAAGCTGTTGCCTTGAAACAGTGTAGAAATAAATGCATTAATTTGTTCTATGATTTGCATGGAATGTGTACCTGAATTAAGCACACACACTAAATATACAGCTGCATATTTAGCCTGTAGATGATGTAAGACTCTCTATCCTTGTAGTGTCTTGCATACGTACTCTTATGCCTTGTGAGCCTGTGCTGTGATGTTACCTGTTGTGGACCTGCCTATTATAATCCTGTATCATATCACAGGATTGGGCTGCCACATGTTACCACATTATGTCCCCAACCCATGTATTGGGGAAAACCACCTTTTCACTTGTATATCCCTGTGGGCTTGAAAGTGGCAGATACCATATGCATCTATCTTTCTTTGCTTCTAGTCTGTGGTATTAGTTGCATAGCCCATTGAACTGCATACTAATGGCACCTGCATTATTCCTATTCCTGTCCATACTTTTAATGTTGTCTATACCTTTGGCAACCCACACGTTGGGATTGGTAGTCTACTGCCTCCAGCAGTTACCAGCCTACAACTATGTATCTTGCTCCCATTTGTGTTCTCATGCTTTCTGGAGGGGACTGACAGAGGTTAATTGTCAGCAAAACTGAGAATGACATCCTGCTAGAGGCAGTTAGGACCCATAGAATACTCACAAACCTCTGTAGTCCAGTGTCTAGGAGATAGTGCTCTGTGGCTTCAGTGTTGATTGTGGGCAGACTCTCACAATACAGCAATGCCAGCACTGTGTCACTGACATAACCAGGTGTACCAGCAATAAGGCAGACACAAAGCAGGAGTGAGATCAACCACTGAAGAGGGTCCTCATCCCCTGCAAGCTTAACTGATGAAAAGGAGCTCAAGTAATGGGTATAGGCTGCAGAAACAGACCATCCTCACTCATTTCAGAAGGAGAGGCAACAGATCAGTAACCATAGCAGATGTTCTTCGTGTTTCACTGTTGCAGTCATTACATTTGGGTATTCCTGCTGGCAGGTTGCCCTCAGTTGGCCTGAATTCCAACGTCCTGGGTCCTGCGTCGGCTACTGTTGCCCCTTCCCTGATGTCAGGGGTATAAAAGATGTGGCCGATGCCATTTTCTCCAGTCTTTCTTGCCGTGTGGTGCCCAAAGCAGAAGCAGTTCGCAAGTGCCGGTTGGCCGACTCCTGAGATGTTCGTGTTCAAGTTTCAGATTCGAAGTCTTCAATAAAGCTAAGTACCCCGTTGGGGAAACTTTTTTCTTGCTCCAGACCGATGTCAGAAAAAGTTAATAATTGTATTTCTTGTGGAAAGCAAATACCTCATAAGGACTTTCATTCTTAACTGTATTCCTTGCCTAGGCCCTGATCACAACGTTGCTGGTTGTCGGTTTTGTGCTAGATTTAACAAACGCACTATTAAGCGTCGGAATGATTTTGCTTTAAACTATTTTGGACGCCGGCTTAATTATCCAGAAATGTCATTGGATAGCCATCTGACTATCGGAGTTCACAAAAAATGCAAATAAAAGGAGAGAGATAGACAACCGAGGCCCAAAACCGACAACGAAGCTTCTCCTAAGCCAGTTGCCGGTTCTCAGTGAGGCACTTTCGCAGCCCCTGACGCCCGCTACTTTAGAGTCGCAGCCCGCTGCTGACTCCTACGTAGAGTTGGCCATGCCTCTGAAAACTCAAGGTATTGGAGCCTCGGATACTATTCCTTCAGATGGGTCCAGAGCCTCTGAGCAGGCACCGGCTTCTGAGGGTGTATTCAGACCTAAACATCTTTACATTAAGCCAACCTCAGCTTCAAAGGCAAAGACTAAAGCACCTTCTAAAGCAAAGAAAGAAACTCAAGAGCCACGTGGACAGGCCTCTATGCCCAAAAAACAGATGCTCAAAATGGCCGAAGACTTAATTACCTTGATCAGGGGTTCCCATCCCCCTCCTGATAAGAGGCCTAGGCAAGAGACTGACTATGAATCTTCAGATCAGGTTTCTATTTCTTCTGATTCCTCTTCTGATCAGGAATATACTCTTCCCCCCATGAGGATTCTGATGCTGAAGAATCTATTCCTTCAGCTTCTCCTCCAGAGGACTATTCTTTTGGGGAAACCTTGCATACCATGAGGGAGCATTTCCACTGGGAGAGCCAAGATTTTTCAGAATCTAAAAAGAAGCTCATGGATTTCCTTTTACTACCTCAACACAGGCCACTAGCCATTCCATCTGTGTTAGGTATTGTAGATGATGTGTTTTCGGAGTCTAGTCTTACCCCTGACTCCTTACCTCCAGCTCCTGTTAAGCCTGACAGATATTACAGGGTTCCTGACTCTCATAAATTCCTTTTTAAAAACCCTGCTACAGACCCAGAAACTATTTCACAGGGTCCCAAAGGAGTTGAGGCTTCCGCTGCAAAAAACCCTACCCCCTCTGACAGAGATTCTAGGGCACTGGATAGATGGGGAAAAAAAGGTTTACACATCTGCTACCTTGGCTATAAGGGCCTTAAACTGTCAGTTTCATATGCTGAAATATCAGCAACATGTCATGGCATTGCTTAAACAGAAAATGTTATTAAACTCTGAATGTGCAAAAAACAAGGAAATGCAGGATGTATTGCATGCAGCTGAACAAGTTGGAAAGCATACTTTGCAATGTGGTTTTGATTCTTTGGAGGCCTCCTGCAGGGCCGCAGTTACGGGTTCTGTAATTAGGAGGCATGCTTGGTTAAAGGAACAAAATCTGCCTGATCATGTCAAAGTAAAATTATTAGATGCACATTTACAGCATGATACTTTGTTTGGTGTTAAGGCAGAGGAAGTGTTAAAGAAAATGGAGGACAAAGCTAAATCTATGCAAACTGTCAAAGATTTTTTACAAGCACAGCCACCTAGGTTTAGTAGACACTGGCCTACAAAGAATTGGTCCTTTCCTGTGTCAGACATTCCTCAAAGGGGCAGATTCCAGGCGCAAGGTTCCTACAGGTCAAAGCAATGGGGTGCTTCTACCTCCAAAGTTGGAGAAGACAAATCACAACCATACAGGAAACAGTCCCACTGACTTCCTCCTGCCTGCACCAAGCACTTATCTCCTGGCAGCACCCTTAGGGGGGAAATTAGCACTTTTTTTCCTCAAAATTGGCACATTATAACCCAGGACAAGTGGGTTCTAAATATCGTGTCACAAGGTACAAGTTCCATTTCCATACCCTGCCAAAGGCAAATGGCTGGCCAGATCTGCCAAAAAATCAATGGGCAGAGGCACAAAAACAAGTTTCATCCCTCATGGACATGGGGGCCATTCAACAAGTACCAGAGCAAGGGGAGGGACAGGGATTTTACTCAAGACTATTCTTGGTACCCAGAAAAGACAAGACCTGGAGACCAATACTGGACCTAGCTATTCTGAACACATTCCTGGATATACCAAAATTCAAGATGATGACTTTGCAGCAGCTTCTGCCCATCCTGGGCAAGAACGCTTGGCTGGTGACTCTAGACCTAAAAGAGGCATACCTGTATGTCCCAATCAGACAATTATGCAGAAGATACGTCAGATTCAAGGCTGGTTCAATGCATTACCAATTCTCTGCACTGCCCTTTGGCTTATCTACTGCGCCCAGGGTCTTTACAAAGTGCCTGGCACCAGTAATTGCATTCTGCAGACAAAGAGGAATACAAATATATCCTTACTTGGACGTCTGTCTAATTCAAGCAGAGAACAAGGACATTCTTCTACAGCATCTGGCGTTTGTGAAAAGACTTCTAACATGCCTAGGGTACACAGTCAACGAAAAGAAATCAAAACTAGTACCCTCTCAAGAGATAATATTCCTGGGTGCAAGCTTAAGTACAACTGCCCAGATGGCTTATCTCACGCCAGACAAACAAAGGCAACTGACTACCTATTTCAAAATGTTGGCAACAAAGGCCCAGTTATCTGCAAGAAAAATTCTTCAGGCTTTGGGCTTCATGGCATCCTGCATCCTACTAATTCCATATGCAAAACTGCATATGAGGAAACTTCAGTGCTACCTAAAAAGTGTTTGGACTCAACATTACCACAGCCTGGAAACAATGATTACTCTCATTCCCTGCCTACAACAGGAGTTTCGATGGTGGGCAAAGGCTTGTCACCAAAACAAGGGACAGCCATTCACATTACCCCCAGCCAGGCAGACACTAACAACGGATGCATCAGATTATGCCTGGGGGGCCCACCTGGCAAGAAGATGCATTCAGGGCACATGGTCCTCAACCCAAATGCATCTACATATCAATCAAAAAGAGATGCTAGCTGTTCAGAATGCCCTGGCAGCCTTCAAGGACCTGCTTCATCCGGGACAACTACTGATAAAGACAGACAACACCACGGTCATGTGGTATATAAACAAGCAGGGGGGCACACATTCTTACCCCCTTTGCATACTAGCCATGACTTTGTGGGACACAGCATTAACTTACCAAGTACATCTGCAGGCACAATTTCTGCCAGGAAGGAAAAATACTCTGGCAGACGAACTAAGCAGAAACCTCATGGATCCCCACGAGTGGCAGCTGGATCCACAAGTCGTCAGCATGATAACAAGGAAATGAGGATGCCCGGACATCGATCTAGTTGCCTCCCCTCACAACTACCAACTAAAAAGATTCTGCACAAGGACTTATCACAGGCAAGAATGGAAAGTGGACGCCTTATCTTTCAGCTGGAAAAACCTATCAGTATATGCTTTTCCCCCCACTGTCTTTCCTCCCCAAGGTACTCCTAAAGGTCAGATAGGAGAAGCCAAAAATTATACTGATTGCCCCAGATTGGCCCCGCCAGTACTGGTTTCAAATCCTAAAGAACTTGTCTCGATGCCCAGCTTGGACCTTACCTCAAATACCTCATCTACTCTCCCAGCAAAACAATCAGATCCTGCACAGCCAACTCAGGACTTTAAACCTGGCAGCATGGCGGATAATGTAGTCATACAAAACACACCTCTCAGTAAAGCTGTGATGGATGTAATTTTGGAGGCCAGAAGGCCTAGTACTAGAAAATCTTATGCTGGAAATGGAAGAGATTCTGTGCTTGGAACCAGGCTCAAGGAACTGATACAGCTGTGCCAAATATTCCTCAGATTTTACAATACTTAACTGAGATGCTGGACAAAGGCCTATCTTTTTCATCTATTAAAATTCATGCCTCTGCCATTTCGGCTCATTACAATACAGAGCCACCAATCTTTTCTCATCCCTTATTAAAACAGTACCTCAGAGGAGCCAAAAATTTAAGGCCTCCAAGGAGATCACCAATGCCTGCATGTGACCTCAAATGTGTCTTGGAAAAACTCACCCTGCCTCCTTTTGAGGTAGCTGCTACTGCTGATATAAAGTTTTTATCTTGGAAAACAGCTCTGCTCCTAGCAATAACTTCTGCAAGACGAGTTTCAGAGCTACAGGCAGTCATGGCTGTGGAACCTTTTATCATTTTTTATCCAGACATGGTCTCTCTGAGGACAAACCCAACATTTATGCCCAAGGTGGTGTCCAGTGTGGCTCTTAACCAAACTATTCATCTGCCATCTTTTTATCCAAATCCATAGAACAAGGGGGAGAGAATTCTGCATTCTTTGGACGTACACAGATAGCTTAGATTCTACTTGGACAGAACCAAAGTTTTCAGAAAGACAGAGCAATTACTAGTGACATATGCTGCAAGATCACAAGGAAAGGCTATCTCAAAGCAGACTATTTCAAAGTGGATAGGCAACTGCATTCATTTCTGCTACTTACACCATGGCAAGCCAGTGCCTAAGGGCATTAGGCCACATTCAACCAGAGCTGCAGCCACTTCAGCAGCCTTTCTCAGGGGAGTACCAACCAAGGACATTTTAGAGGCCGCTACTTGGAGTTCAGTGCACACCTTTACAAAGCACTATCATCTGCCACTCTACTCTAAATCCAGGGCAGGCTTTTCCACTGCAGTTCTGCAGGGCCTCATAGCCGCTCCTAATGCTGTTTAGCTCCAGCCTCCCCATCCATAGCTTTGGGATTCTACCCAAATGTAATGACTGCAACAGTGAAACACGAAGAACATAGTACAGTTGTATACACTTACCATAAATGTAGATGCTCGAGTGTATTCACTGTTGCAGTTCAGGTTACTCACCCACCATCCCCCTTTCTTCTGATGGAACCTATCTTTCCTTCTCTAATTTATACAACCTATGTGGTGTATTTGCTTGTAGATGAAGGTATAGTTTATATTGGTGCATGTATTTACATATATATATAAATTTTGGCTACCCATTTAGGAGGCACCTGACATCTGGGGCAAGAAAAACTAAAAAAAATGTCATCGGCCGCATCTTTTATACCCCTGACGACCTGACGTCAGGGAAGAGGTGACAGCAGCCGACGCAGGACCCAGGACTTTGGAATTCAGGCCGACTGAGGGCAACCTGCCAGCAGGATTACCCAAATGTAATGACTGCAACAGTGAATAAACTCAAACATCTACATTTATGGAAAGTGTACACAACTGTACTTTGTCTATACGACAACTGTACACTGTGCGTTAGCAGCCAAAAATGCTATTGCATATGTTTCCCATAGGTGCATCAGGTCTGCAAACAGGAAGGACTGGCAGAGAAGCTGTGTGAACATTCTGTATCTGTATAATGTGCACTATTGTTTGTATGCATAACACAAAGCATCAGATGTAGAAGGGGCTATCCAATTCACTGTGTTTCATCTTGTATTTTATATTTGTAGGTAGGACCACTGCTGTAGTAGCACCTGTAATGTTTGGGTAAAGGCATCAGGCTGATGTTACCACCTATGCAGTGTTGGAAGTGATCCAGAGGCACAGTTGAAGTGACAGTCAGATAACATAAAGGCACTATCTCTCTCTCTCTCTCTCCCTCCTGAGTGGACCTCCAGCACTTGCTCAGGGTGATTGTGGACTCAACCACACCCAAGCTACTAACTCTACAGCTAGAGCACTCTCCATCCTTGTCAGGTATAGCCAGTCTACTGTTTGTGGGTGGTTCTATGGTTGAATCAACAGATGTGCAGGGATGTCATCTGGGCACAGTCTGCTGCTGTCTGTGCCGACATGAAGATTTGTGTGGTGTGTGAGTTCTGTGTAGATGCTACCCATCACCATTAGTGCCTTGGTGTGGTTATGGAGTCCACTGAAATTGCTATTCTAGGTCTCATAAAGACTGTGGCAGCAGATATTGCTGACCTATCCAGTGTTATGCAAAGCATAGCAAATGCCACCATCGCTGTCCAGTCCAACAGTATTGTTCTTGGTCAGAAGTAGGTACATACATGGGGTAGTCACACTGGGAGGCCATTGTAGGTACTAAGTCTGCCTGTGCAGGTCTAGTGGTATCGTAGTGTACCACCTCATGTTGTGGGTGGTGATGACTGCCAGCTTACAAGGGCAGAATATCATCCCAGCAGTGTCCATATGGGACAACATCCTTACCACAGGAGCCCAGTAGTCTCTCCACAACAAGCCAGTGTGGTGGCCCCACAGCATGGTCATGTTGTAGCACACTCTTCTGGATATGGTCTTACCATGCCAGTCATTCCCAGTCACATTCCTGTATTGCAACCATCTGCTTATCACAGTCCCATAGAATCACATTCCACCCTTAGAAGATGTTACATATGAAACAGAATATCAGTTGCCAGAAGACCCCAATCTATGCCTCCAGTTACTTGCCCACCCCACTTAGACTGTAGTGTCAGGCATATGCTGTGTGCAGATAATGGTAACTGTGACCTCTGCATACTCCCGTCTGTGTGAAGTATATAGTGATGTTTGATGCACAGTGTGACTTGAGAATACACGATTAAACTTCCTGCTAACACTGCATGCATCAGGTTTGTGTTATGTGACACTGTACTGTCACTGTGCACTTGTAATGGGCACATAGAAATGGCTAGATGCTGACTGTGATATGCTGACTGTGGTGGGGTCAGTAGCTGCAGGTCTGGAGCTTTGCTGGACAAATTATTGGTGTGCATGCTTCCTGGAAATCACATTTGTTAGCATGCAATATGCTATGAACATCCAACAAACTGTGATAAGGTGTACTGCAGAGCCCTCACCAAAACATATGCATGCAGCAGAACCTTGCCTTTATGTTTTTGGTTTACTTGTGGATGACGCTATACTTCTATTCGGTGATACTGTGTGGGTTCCTTATAGGCATTATCAGACAGGACTCCAGAGGATATTCTGCAACCCCTGAAACAGAGTAGGTGCAAAGGTGGTGGTTTAGATGTGTACCCACTGTCATTGGCTATATATATATATATATATATATATATATATATATGTATATGTGTGTATATATATTTATATATATTTATATATATATATATATATATATATATATATATATATATATATAGATATAGATATATATATAGATATATATGTATATGTGTGTATATATATATATATATATATATATATATATATATATATATATATATATACATGTTTGTAGTAAGCGCAAAGGTGGTGGAATGAGATGTGTACCCACTGACTTTGGCTACAAAATAAATACATTTATATCGGTAATGTATATGTATGTATATATGCACACTTGCTGTAAGGACAAAGGTAGGAGAATAAGATGTGTGCACACTGTCATTTGATGTGTCTGCGTGTGTGTGTGTGTGTGTGTGTGTGTGTGTGTGTGTGTGTGTGTGTGTGTGTGTGTGTGTGTAGTACATTAGCTACAGTTTTCATCTAGATGACTGTTGGAATTTCTTTCTTCAGGAAACAGTTGCATAGATTACTTGTATACCATATGTGAGAATCATGGGCACTACCAGATTGCTCAGTAGACGCATTGGTAATCAAACTTAAGCTTTGCATATTACTTAGTGGCTGATGGAATGATGTCCCTTCCTACTAAATAGCATTGTCCATGGAAACCAGGGGGCTATTCACTGCCACATGTATGTAATCTGTAGCATCCAGTACTTTGGTGAGGTAAGTGATGTCATAGAAGCAATGCATGGTAGTGGGTCTTTCCCCTGGTATGCTGGGGAAGCTGATATGCTAATTTATTTATGGAAGTGTATTGAGAAGAACTTGAGTATCCTCTAGACCAATGTCTATTATATACCCAGTGTGTCCCCTGTTTATCTCTGGACGGTCCCTATAGCAAATATGGTAAGAGCTACACATACTTTAGTGTCTACCAGTGTAAGCCCATACATTCCTCCCAATCTGTTTTGTCAGTAAACAGTCTCACTAGTGTCTGTATGATATCTGTGTCCACACAAAAACTGTCTGTGAGCTGCTGTTTGGTTAGCTAGTGCTATGTTATCTATTCATAGTACCATTTTTGTTGGCACTGCCTGTCACCACGCCATGCAGCCAGGGGTGAGATAGTGCGTATAGTCAGTAAATGTCACTGCTGCTTTGAGCATCTTTGCTTTTTGCAAGTCCAAAAATTTGCTGGTGATTTTTTCTCTTACAAAGACCTATGAATTGCTATATGCATAATATGTCTTACAACTATGAATAGTGAACTCCATTCAATGATGCATATTTGCTCTCATTACTCATTAGATTGTGCATCTACCATTACATGCCTTTATACCGACACTTGCATACAACATTTCCCACACTGCTTTTCTCTCTCTGCATCACAGTGCTACCTGGTACTGTGAATCATAACTTGCTATGCACTTGGGAGCTTTCTGTGTAATGGTGGTCTGTGTACTACACAAGCTGACTATGAATACCCACCCATGTCACAGGCAAATGAACATTTCACATAGGTAAAATGATTTTGTTTATTGATATTGCTGGCATTGCATTGGAAATCGGGATTGGTTGACCACGCCTCCCCTCAACATTTTATGCCCAGGGCAGTTGCTGGTCTCACCCTGTCTTAGCTACACTGCTGGTATTTGAAATATTGAATACTGTAATAGAGATAAAAGAACTGGAAGTGGAAGATGGTATTAGCAAATTACATAGAAAAAATAGAAATTGTAGGAACAGTACATGCAGGATAATGTTTTGGAGGAGGAGTGAAGTTTAAGGGAAGGCAAGAATACGTAATGTTGGATTGATGATAATTATACAAGAGAATATATGTGATATATAATTTTTGCAACTGGGAATATGTTAATACGGTTAGTTTTCTTTTATATAAATGTATGTTTGCCAATATCTTAAGTGATAATTTAATAAAACTGTTAAAAATATATAAGTCAGTCACAGTTTGATAAAGATTAATCTCCAGGAATTTTAATTTCTTTCTGCCGTTATTATTTTATGTAGTTGATAGGAAGAGACCACTGTAACTGTTATGCTGTAAGTTATTTTTCAGATGAGCTGAAGCAGAAGCTTCACATCCCGTGGTTTAATCATTACACCATGCTAGTTCCTAAATGTACATTGCTATACTTAATTTACCTTATAAGTGAGCACATCATATTTTGTTGTCAAAGTTAAGCACACTGCAGTGCATATTAAGTCATATAAAGGTGTCATTGGTGTGGAGCAGCTGCACTGCATATTAGGTCTTATAATGGTGTCACTGTCATGGAGCAGCTGCACTGCATATTAGGTCATGTAATGGTGTCATTGGTGTGGTGTAGCTGCACTGCATATTAGGTGATTTAATGGTGACATTTGCATGGAACAGCTGTACTGCATGCTAGGTCATATGATGGTGTTACTAGCGTGGAGGAGCTGCACTGTATATGAAGTTATATTATGGTGTCATTGGCATGGAGCAGCTGCACTACACATTTGAGTCATTATGGTGTCATTGATGTGGAACAGCTGCACTGCATATTAGGTTGCATAATGGTGTCATTGGTGTGGAGCAGCTGCACTGCATATTAGGTCATATAATGGTGTCACCGGTAAGGAGCAAATATACTGTATATTAGATCATACAGTGTTGTCACTGGGGAAGAGCAGCAGTACTGTATATTAGATCATATAATGGTGTCATTGGCATGGAGCAGCTGCAATGCATATTAGGTCATATAATGGTGTCATTGGTGTGTAGCAGCTGCACTATGTATTAGGTCATATAATAGCGTCACTGGTGAGGAGCAGCTGCACTGTATGTTAGGCCATATATTGGTGTTATTCACATAGAGGAGCTCCACACCATTACACTACATATTAGGTCATTGGTATGGAGCAGTTGCATTGCATGTTATGTCATATAATGGTGTCCTTGGTGTGGCGCAGCTGCACTGTATATTAGGTCATATAATGGTATCACTGGCTTGAAGCAGCTGCACTGCATATCAGGTTATAAAATGGTGTCACGGAGTGGAGCATCTGCACTGGATATTAGGTCATATAATGGTAACATTGATGTGGAGCAACTGCACTGCATATTAGGTCATATTATGGTGTCATTGGCATGGAGCAGCTACACTGCATATTAGGTCATAATAAAGGTGTCACTGGCATGGAGCAACTAATCAGTATTTTTTATATGTATTTCATTAACTAAATTATTTCTTGTGTTACACTGAGTCTGACATAACTCTTAATTACTGAGAACCTTGAAGCTCAGTCCAAACATTAATTTTTCTTTTAGAGATGTCATTTGGTTTGCCCGCCATTGTGAAGACCCTAAGTAAACATTTCCATTGTTTTTCCAGTCAGTGGTTGGACAGTTGGCATATAAGAGCCCATATATTTTCTTGTTTAATTCCTCATTATAGGACTGAATGCTTGTAGCTTAGACCTTTTAATGTTGAGTAATAAGGTACACAAAATAGTTACTCTCAGATGTACAGGTGCATGTCTGTAGTAACACAGCATATGTAATATGTTTCTACCCCTGCTCATACTAGAGAGAACTACCTGTTTTTAGGGCACTAGAATTTCTGGTCTGAACAGAGCTGCATTTATGACAACAAAGGAAGTATAGGTTATGGGAACCAGGTCTGCAGACTTCATTAGAGCCCCAACTCCTCACCAAAACCATAGTCATAGTTCTGTACCAGTCATTTGTCTAAATCAGCACAGGGCTGCATAACTAAAGTGTATGCTTATTATAAGCAAGACTTAACTCTGTTATACTAGCTGACCAACATATGGTATTTTACATCCCTTCTCTTTTCAAGTCCAGGAATTGCAAGAACATTTCATTGCTGTCTGCTTGGCAGCCTTCATTTTCAACCAACATTAAGTTGTATTTAAAATGTTATACCTGTATAAACTCTAGCAAGTACAGGCAGAAAATGTGCAAAGATTTTAATGTGGGTAGACCCTGTGTGTTGCCTATCTTTCTGTAGAAGATATGTAATGTTTATTAGTTAACAAAGCTGGCACCATAAGAAAGCATTAGAAATGTGAATGAGATAGCATTCTGAACATTTTTTAAATTGCCAATACTTCTAGTATCAGCCCTTAAACTCTCATCCAGGTTACATTCACTATCAAGGAATGTTGGAGTGTTTCTTAAAGATAAGTTCCCTGAAATTTCTATCATAGAAACATTTTGAAATGAGAGAGGCTCAGACTTTGTATCTTTTGTCTCTGAGATGTAATAACATGGCACAGAATCCTTCCTGTGGTCTTTTACTGCATGGCTGACAACCCCAGTGTGTGCTTTGACCCTCCATCCCCATTGATGGCAGATCACAAGGAGATTAAGTAAATCAGGAACACAGATATATAGCTCTGTTTATTATCTCAATCCCCTGATCCTACAGAGAGACATGATGAATAAATACAATGTCTCGTGGCAAATGAAGAGTCCATTAATAAAAATGTAAGTGAACTATGTATCACCTCTGTCATTTTCCATTATAGGTTCTGCCTTTTACTCTGCACTAAAACCTGATGGATTTATCTCTTTTTATTACACTGTGTGGTGTAATAGTGGAGTGGGAAGTTGTGCTTGTTGGAAAGTATAGAAGGAACAGCAGCTCTGGGTAACAAACTGTACAGTACACGGTAACACTGGATATTTTGGATTCCGGTTTGTTTGTTGCATGATTTTGTCCAGTATAATGTCTCTGTAGAGAACAGTTAATACTTTGGTGCATCAGAGATATTGCACAGAAATATATAAGTACGTATTACTCCAACCTAGTTGAGCTTCCCTAGAAATCATAGAAGTAATGTTCGTCACCTGGTTGCCTCTATTTATGTATTGAGAAACTTGCATATTTTAAATGTTTGGTATTCTTATCGTATTTATTTGGAAGCAGCAATAGTATTCAATAATAATGGAGGATAGAGGCTTTTGAGTGATATGAAGGATAGGGATAAGGACAAATGGACATAGTTTGGACTGTTTAGTTGACAGAAGTTTGCATAAGCATATGAGTTCTGAATCTCAAGCTCTCATTTTGATACTGCTTGAAATTAATTCACATTGGTAGTTTGCAAATAAACACATGTATAAATAGTGGTGCTGTCTGTGCCTTCAACTGTACAGAGAAGAATTGGATGTGTCAAGCTTAAAATCTATTTGAGGATGAATGCACTTTGTCAGTATTAATATAATTACATTATTTCTGCATGTTACTTGTAATTGTGTTCAGTTTTTAAGCAGAATGATTTTCATTGAATAAGTCTACCTTCCTTGAGAAGGTAGAGTTTACCTGGTGCCTAGTTTCTGTTCATTGTTTACACAGTGTAACTTGCTATCAAACCTGGGACAGCACATGATTATAGAGGAACAAAGAAGCTGGTGGACTGGGATTTCTTCTGATTTAAAACTAATTCAGATTATCACTGATGTCATGAAATGACCCGGAGCACAGTTTACATTTGTATGAAAGTGTAAATGGAAAATATAACTGTCTTTAGAGCTGTATGGTCCTCTTACTTGCTGAAACATTTTCCAAGACATAATATACAGTGTTTACTGCTGTATTCACCGTTAGTACACACAGTGAAACAAACCTACATCACAGCACTGCCATTATAGTAAAGAGCAAAGTAGGACACCATTCCTGCTCCAAAAATAGAACCCCGGTCCTTTGTGCATATCTAGCACCTATCTGTACCAGTGTTGAAAGGGTATTCATCACCAAAATTCTCTCTTCTTTTAACAGCATTATTACTCTGTATTATTACGTGTAATCTTTATATATAATTTGTTAATTTACTTTTGCAATCATATTGTCTACTTTTACCAGCAGTTTGTGGAGTTCTTTACTAGGATTATGATTTGCTAAGTAAAAATCTAGAATTAATTTAACACGCATATGTCAACTAAGATAGAATACATCATTTTGCTAAATCGTACTGTATCAGCACAAGAAAGTTGAAGTAATTTTTTGATGAAATGACCTGTGTCTGTGTTTGTGCATTCTTGGGATTTAGGGAAGTGTGCATAATCTAATGTAACGTATTGCTTGAATAATATGACATTATTTTCAGTCCATGGGTAGAGTGATTGATTGGATTTCCACTTCTGATGTTAGTGACCTGGATGTGAGAATCTGTCTGGTTAATTAGACATCTGCCCCAAAAGAGAAGGTCTGATAATGCAGCGTGGAGTTAATTCTGTGAATCTGTATCCAGGCTTGTCTAAAACCTTGTGATGGGCCTTTTAGGTTCAGTCCATACCTCTGACCCCTAGAGCAAGAATTCTGGAAAAAGCCAAAAATAATTGGGGGTTGGGACAAAGGCTCAAAGTCAGGGACAGACTTTAAATATTACTCTTATGAACACTGAGCTAATTGGAGGAAGTCGGAAGAAGGGCTCGGAGCTAACGAATCTGAGATGTATAACATTAAGTATCTTGTTTTTTGCTTATTTCTGGGTTATTTTTCGCACTTTTATTTTACTCACTGTGTGTGAGGTATTAAGTAGAATTTTCTACAATTGTTAAGCATCTGGTTGTGTTTGTTTGTTCTGATTTCCTGCTAGGAGTGTATCATATAACTAGTTTGCATTTAAAAGCATTCTCTAGAGTCTCCTTGATCCTTTATCTGTTTAAACATTTCTGCAGTTTTTTCTACCTAAGTAGTGTTGGTAGTGTAGCATAGTCCATACTCAGGCTTGTGTTTTGGGTCTAGTTGTTTGTTAGTAGAGGCTGTGTGTCTGAGCACATGTCCCAGGCCATCATAGCTTAGCCAAAGCCAATATAGCATTTCAGTGAGAGTGAATTGTTTGTGGTCATTGGCTGACTGGGGTTGCCTGGACTACACCTTGGAATAAGCACCTCATTGGTTCTTTCAAGCTTTTTTTTTAAAGTTATTTCAGGTTTCAGCTTTGTTACTTGTGACTGTTTCTCCCATTTCAAACTGAGCTAATCAGAGGAAGTCAGAGGAAGGGCTCTGAGCTAATGAATCTGAGATGTATAACATTAAGTATCCTGTTTTTTGCTTATTTCAAAGTTATTTTTTGCACTTTTATTTTACTCACTGTGTGTGAGGTATTAAGTAGAATTTTCTACAATTGTTAAGCATCTGGTTGGGTTTGTTTGTTCTGATTTCCTGCTAGGAGTGTAACTTGTTTGCATTTAAAAGCATTCACTAGAGTCTCCTTGATCCTTCATCTGTTTAAACATTTCTGCAGTTTTTTCTACCTAAGTAGTGTTGGTAGTGTAGCATTGTCCATACTCAGGCTTGTGTTTTGGGCCTATTTGTTTGTTAGTAGAGGCTGTGTGTCTGAGCACATGTCCCAGGTCATCATAGCTTAGCCAAAGCCAGTATAGAATTTCAGTGAGAGTGAATTGCTTGTGGTCATTGGCTGACTGGGGTTGCCTGGACTACGCCTTGTAATAAGCACCTCACTGGTTCTTTCAAGCTTTTTTTTAAAGTTGTTTCAGGTTTCAACTTTGTTACTTGTGACTGTTTCTGCCATTTCACACTGAGCTAATCGGAGGAAGTCGGAGGAAGGCTCTGAGCTAACGAATCTAAGATATATAACATTAAGTATCCTGTTTTTTTTGCTCATTTCTGAGTTATTTATGGCACTTTTATTTTACTCACTGTGTGTGAGGTATTAAGTAGAATTTTCTACAATTGTTAAGCATCTGGTTGGGTTTTTGTTCTGATTTTTGTTTCCCACTCTCACTCCCTGTTGGTATCTTGTTTTATACTTGGTGGCTTTGCAGTTGTCCACCCTTACTGCAAATTTGATATGGGACACTCCTCCCAGTCTAGTGTTACTACCTCATTCTACCTATTCCATGGAGAACATTTGAGAAGGCCAGCACAGTTATCTTCTGCTCCTCCTTTCCCCTTTCCACTTTACAAAAAAAATACATGTATATTTTCTAAGCTTGTTTCATGCCTTTCCTATAAGTTGTCTAGTCTAGATACAGATTTGCTCTATCCAGGACTGTTTGTAAGCTTCTGAGCCCTCAAGCCTTTCTGTGTTGGAGGGAAGCTTTCTAACTTAATTTTGTTTCTTAGAACTAGCCAGTTTTCTAGATTCAGCACTCAAATCTGTTTCTTTGAGCTCAGCACTTGTTCAGAACTCATTGTAAGCACTAAATAAGCTACAAATTACTACAGCATTCAACTTTCCTCACTTGTCTAGAGAAAAACAGTTTTTAGTACTTAATACATAAGCATCTATCCAGGCATGTCTAAGGGTCAGCTCCCAGTGTTTTCTCCTGTCTACCTGATGAATCTGGGCATCTTGGGGCAATGCAGCAATTGCCTCATGTACACAGACAACCCTCTCCTCCTACCACCCAACACTACAACCTGTGAGAGATGCACTAATATAACCAAACTGGAAGCAAAGCTCTCTTCACCCAAGACTGGACTAGACAGTCAAGAGGAGAAGCTAAACACTTGCACCACACCACAGTCATCACATAGTCCCTCAAAACCTACACCACCAAAACACAGACATAGAAATGCAAAACACACACCTACATTCGTGGAGGCTCTCAAAAAAATCTACCCAAGCAACAGGGACCTCCAAAGCAGAAACGCTAGCAACCTCCACCCCCCAACACAACCCAAATGACACATAGCCCACAAACTCAGTGTGCCACTCAACCCCAGCCCATAAGGCATAAAAGTGTACATAACACTCTAGTCATAGGTGACTCTATAGTCAGGCACACTGATGTTCCACTCACCAGGCTAAACAAGGAGAAAGTCACTGTCATCTGCCTGTCAGGTGCCAGGATCTGCCACACAATGCATGCACTCAGGTCACTCCACAGCAAGTACAAATATGACTCTGTCATTGTCTATGTTGGTGTGAATGACCTGAAACGTACCTCCCTAGACTACATGAAAAGAGACATGGAGGAGCTTTCTGATCTTGTAGCCCAGGCAGGTATGACCCTAGCCCTGACTAGCATCCTGCCATCACCCAGAATGATACCACAGTAAAAGGACAAAATGATTGACTTCAACAATTGGCTAAGCTTCTGGTGTCATTCTAAGGGGATCCAGTATCTGTCTGCCTGGGATGACATGATCGACAAACCACGATGCTTTGCCAGAGATGGCCTGCACCTCTCGCCCTTAGGATTCTGGATACTGGCTAAGGCTCTTGCCACCCCTAAAGTGCCTTTTTTAGGCAAGATTCAAATGACAAATTCACCACCATAACAGGTACAAGCAAGCAAAATCTGAGGGTAATGCTACTCAATGCTAGAAGTCTAAACCTCAAAATGCACTCACTCGAGGCACTCCTTAAAATGGAGAACATCGACATCTGTGCAGTGACAGAGACCTGGTTCAAGGCTCCAGAGAGCACCCCTGCATTACCAGGCTATAATTCATACCACACATTTCGGCCACCTAACTTGGACCGAAGCGTGTCCATATTCATTAAGGATATCCACACCTCCAGGCTAGCTGCTCAGCATAATGCATCTGAGATTATCCAAGTGCAACTAACTCTGGGCAAGACCGCAATGCAAATTGTAACTTGCTACAGATCCCCCACCATGCCCCAGGATTCCAACTCCTCATTTCTTGATACACTGGAAAATATTAGGGTACAACCTAACACCCTAATAATGGGCAATTTCAACTACCCCACCATTAACTGGGAAAACTACTCATTTACCAACTCTTGTGCTCAACGTTTTCTGGAATTCATAAATTCCAGTGCCTTGGATCAACTTATCCACACCCCCACCAGGGGCAGCAATATCCTAGACCTGGTCATTACCAACATGACCAACCGGTGTTCCACACCAGAGGTCAATTCCTCATTGGTCAGATCCGACCACAAGCAAATCACCCTAGACATCCACATAGGTTCATAGGTTCATACTAGGCTATCTGCCCTAGGGCATTTATAAGCCTAGCCAGAGTGTGTTTGGCTTTCGACACCCATTTTAAATTAATTTTGCTATGCCCTTTTTCGAGGTTAGTATACTGTGCCTCTGTCTAACAGTGATAGAGAAGTGATACCCGGGGTAAACCTACGATCTCCCATCCACACATCAAGATTCCTCTTGAAGAGAGTCAATGAGCGACTCTGCCTAACCTGGACTGGGATTTTATTCCAGAGTGAAGGGAGCCTCTGGGTTATGAATCTGTCCCTCCAGCATGTCCTATTTATTTCAGTGCTGAGGTTCAAGTCTCTTGAGCGCATAGCTCGATGGGATTTGGATTTTCTGAGGTGCAGCATGCCCATTAATTCTGGGTTGGACATGGCTTTATACGTCAGGCACAGATTGCCTCTGAGGAGGCGGTATGCCACTGAGTAGAGCTGGAGTTTCTTTAACCGGGCAGCATATGGCATCTGTTTGAGCCCTTTGATCCTCTTGGTGAGGTACTTTTGGGGTCTTTCCAGTTGCTGCAGGTGTTTGGTAAAGTACATCCCAAAAGGGGCATTGTACTCAATTATGGGCCTGATGAGGGATGAGTAAAGAGGCACGATGACCTCCCCTGATCTAGATGTGAATCCCTTCATGATTAGGTGGGCTATATAAAATGTTTTTCTAACCACTTTGGCCACGTGGTTGTCAAATGAGAGATTGCTATCAACTTGGGTCCCCAGGTCCCTAATTACTTCTTCTGTACTTAATGTATTACCACCTATGTGGTAATTTGTGGGCACTTTGTTTTTGCCAAAGGGGATGACTATACACTTTTTGGCGTTTAGCTTGAGGCCATGGCTCTGGCACCAGTTGTCTGTTTCTATGAGGCCCTTTTGGAGGATGCTTATGTCGGCTGGAGAGTCGAGTATGGTGCCCAGTTTGCAGTCATCTGCGAACTTGGTCAGCCACAGTCCTTCCGTATTGGCCTGTACCTCCGAGAAATATATACCGAACAAGAGAGGTCCCAGGACTGAGCCTTGTGGGACGCCACTTGTAACTGGTTTGGAGTCTGACATGGCTCCAGCAATTCTAACCATGTGGGTTCTGTCCTTGAGCCAGTTTGCAACCCATCTAGTGACATAGGGGTTTATATTTAAGCTGGTGAGCTTATCTATTATGCCCAAGTGGGGTATTGTATCGAAGGCTTTTGCGAGGTCCAGGTAGGCTGTGTGGACCACCTTCCCCTCGTCAATGGCCTTGGTGACTGTTTCAAAGAAATCAACCAGGTTTAAGAGGCAGGATCTGCCCTTAACAAAGCCGAACTGGGTAGGATCCAATGTCTGTAGGTCCCCAATATCTTTATTTATGAGGTCCATGATGATCCTTTCCATAGCTTTGCAGACCAAACTAGTCAGGCTTATGGGGTGATAGTTTCCAGGATCCGTTGAGGCACCACCTTTGTGGAGAGGGACCACTGTTGCTGTACGCCATTCTTTGGGTACATATCCTGTAGTAAGGCTGAGACTGAACAGTAGTTTTATGTTTGGGTTTAGCTCTTCTTGGAGTTCATGTAGGATGCAGCCCGGGACACCGTCTGGTCCCATTGATGCTGTGTTTTTTGCTTTGGAGAGGGCGGCTCTTACCTGAGCATCTGAGATGTCAGGGGGCAGCACTCTGCTGGGATAGATATTTGCCCTTTTGGTGGGGAGGGGGGAGAAGTTTGCGCTGAACCTGTCAGCTAGGATGTTGGCAATGTATGTGGGTTCAGTGTATTTTTTGTCATTTTGGACTAATTGTGAGCATATCTGGGAATTCCCACCCAGGTTCCTAACATAACTAAAGAAAGCCTTGTGATTATCCTTAGTGTCCTGTGCAATTTTTCTCTCAAAGCTGGCCTTAGATGATTTTATGAGTGCCCGTAGATTTTTGCTAATACTGTAGTTTTTTGCTAATACTGATCAGAGATGCCTTCCCTTTTTGGGATTTTGCTCTATCATGTAGTAGCTTCCTCCTTCTATTGTATAGTTTGTTTATGGCTGGGGTCCACCAGACAGGATGTCTGCCTTTGGAGGACTGGGTCTTGGTTTTATTTGGGATTGTATGATCCATGCATTCCTGAAGGTGTTCATAGAATGCGTTTATAAAGGATTCTGCGGTCTGGGCCATATTTTCTACAGGCTCAGGGGCTTTGAAGGATTCCACCTCGGTTTTGAGGAGTGTGAAATTTGCTTTAGAGAAGTTTTTCACTGTGGTTTTCTGGGCAGGGGGTGGGGTCAGGATGTGAATATCCAGTGAGATTAGTTTATGGTCTGATTTTACTAGTGAGGGATACAGTTCTGGTCTGGAGCATAAAGTCCACATGTTGGTGATGATCAGGTCCAGTATGTTTTCCCCTCTTGTGGGAGTGATAACAAGTTGTTCCATAGCATTTGAGTTTATAAATTCTAGGAAGCTTTGGGCTAGGGTGTTGGAGCTAGAGTAATGCTCCCAGTCTATGTTTGGGTAGTTGAAGTCGCCCAATAAAATGGTGTCTGGAGAGACCTTCATATTTTCCAGTGTTCTCAGGAAGGCTGAGTGGGGTTTCTGGGTTTGGGAGGGTGGTCTGTAGCAGGCTATAAACTGGAAGGCAGTTTTACCCACTGTTAGTTGCACATGAATAGTCTGTGATGCTTCGTGCTGTGCCACCAACCTGGAGGTGTGGGTATCTTTGACGAATATTGATACTCCCCCTCCTTTTGTGGTTCGGTCCAAGTTTTGGGGCCGAAAAGCATGGTATGAGGTATAACCTGGTAGTGCTGGGGTGCTCTCGGGAGCCTTGAACCAGGTTTCTGTTACTGCACAGATATCGATGGTCTCCATGCTAAGGAGAGTTTCGAGTGCGTGCATCTTGAGGTTTAGACTTCTGGCGTTGAGTAGCATTACTCTTAGTTTCTTATTCCTTGTGATACCTATGGAGGTGGGTTTGTCTTTTGAGCCTTGCCTAAAAAAGGCACTATGGGGTAAGCAAGAGCCTTTGCCAATATCCGAAAGCCCAGGGGTGACAGGTGCAAGCCGTCCCTAGTTAAGCATCGTGGTTTGTCGAGCATGTCATCCCAGGCTGACAGGCATTGGATCCCCTTTGAATGACACCAATACTTAAGCCAATTGTTGAAATTGATCATCTTGTCTTCATATTGTGGCATCATTCTTGGTGAGGGTAAGATGCTACTCAAGGTCAGGGTCATACCGGCCTGGGCTACATGCTCAGAGAGCTCCTCTATGTCTCTTTTCATGTAGCCCAGCCCCACCCCACCCATTAGGGAAACCACCGTAAAATATTTCTCCAAAGCCAACTTCACGCTTCTTAAGTCAGAAGTGGCAAACTTCATGACACCCCTGCTGATGGACAATAGAGACACGATTGCTGAATCCTATACAACTGCACTTTATAAGCACTTACACAAGTGCATGGATCGTGCAATCCCTAACAGAACCAATATGCTATCCACCAAAAAAAGGAAGCCAATCTGGTGTTCCCCTGCTATAAACAAACTCTACAACAGACAAAAGAAAATGTTGCAAAAAAAGAGTAAAATCCCATTCCGTGGTCAGCCTCAGTAAGAAGCTGAGATCCCTCATAAAATCCTCCAAAGCTAGTTATGAAAACAAAATCGCCAGTGATTCTAAAGACAACCAAAAAGCATTCTATAGCTATGTCAAGAATCTCAATGGCAACACTCAGATCAGCTGTGAGTTACAGCACAATGGCACTAAATATACAGAACCAACTGATATTGCCAACATCCTGGCAGATAGGTTCAGTGCTAACTTTACCCCTCTCTCATCCCCTAAAGGGCCCATCTCTATACCGGAAGAATGCAAAGTACCTGTAATCACGGCTGCACAGGTAAGAAACACACTCTCCAAAGCCAAGAACACAGCATCCATGGGACCTGACAACATCCCAGGCTGCGTTCTACATGAACTACAGAACAAACTGGCACCCCACCTAAGTACCATGTTCAAACATAGCCTCACCTCAGGCTTTGTGCCTGCTGAATGGCACACAGCAACAGTTATCCCACTCCACAAAGGGGGAGCCACCACGGACCCTGGGAACTACTGCCGCATTAGCCTGATGAGCCTGGTCTGCAAGGCTATGGAGCGTATCATCATGGATCTTATAAACAATGACATTGGTAATCTCCAAACTCTGGACCCTACCCAGTTCGGGTTTGTAAAAGGCAGATCATGTCTCCTAAACCTGATAGACTTCTTTGAAGCGGTCACCATAGCTGTAGATGAGGGTAAGATGGTACACACAGCCTATCTAGATCTCACCAAGGCTTTCGACACCATCCCCCACTCTGGAATTATAGACAAACTCACTTAACTAGGTATAAATCCCTATGTCACAAGATGGGTTGTCAACTGGCTCACTGACCGAACCCACACTGTGAAAGTAGCAGACTCTAAATCCAACTTCAGACCAGTGACAAGTGGAGTACCACAGGGTTCAGTCCTAGGTCCTCTCCTGTTTGGTATCTACTTCTCTGAAGTACAGGCTAACACGGAAGGTCTTTGGCTAACAAAGTTCGCAGATGACTGCAAACTAGGAGCCATAATCAAATCTCCTAACGATGTAAACATCCTGCAAAAGGGCCTCACTGAGACAAATGCCTGGTGTCAAAGCCATGGCCTCAAGCTCAATGCCAAAAAGTGCATTGTCATCCCTGTTGGTAAATACTCTGTACCCATGAACTATCACATAGGCGGTAGTCTACTTAACACCGAAAGTGTGATGAGACCTTGGGACACAGGTGGACAGTAGTCTCTCCTTTGATAATCACATTGCCACAGTAGTCAGGAAATCCTTCTACGTGGCACACCTCATCACAAAAGGTTTCTCATCCAGGAAAAAATATGTAATTGTTCCCCTCTACTCATCACTCATTAGACCCATTATAGAGTACAACGCCCCTTTTAGTATGTACCTCACAAGACATCTACAACAACTGGAAAGGCCACAGAAATACCTCACAAAGAGGATTACCGGCCTCAAACAGATGCCCTCCGCAGACCGTCTCAAAAAACTCCAGCTTTACTCTGTCGCATATCGCCTACTCAAAGGCTATCTCTGCCTAACATACAAAGCTATATCAAACCCAGAGCTGTTGGACATGCTCCACGTAAAGAAATCCCAATCCCTCAGAGCTACACGCTCTAGGGACCTAAACCTTGTCACCACAATAAACAGAACATGCTGGAGGGATAGATCCTATCTCAGAGACTTCCCATACTCTGGAACAAACTACCTATCTCTATCAAACAAAACACCTCATTAGCACTCTTCAAGAAAAATCTTGATGATTGGATGGGAGATAGGAAATTCACCCCGGGGATCACTTCTGTGGCTCTGCTTGACAGAGGCAAGGAAAATAATTTTCTTGGGTGTCAAAAGCCAGGGTACCGTTTGGCTAGGCTTATATAGGCCCTAGGGCCAATAGCCTAGTACCTACCTATGAACCTATAAAGTTGGTAGGAGATTGTGTTTTGCATTGCTATGCATTTTCTGAAGGATATGAAATCTGAGTCATTATTTACTGACTTCAATCCTCTGTAGTTTGTCAGGAAATCACAAATTACGTGAGGAACAGACCAAAAACATAAGGCAAAATTTGGGCATTCTCTGCAACTCTGTACAGTTCAGATGTATGGCTCTGCCACCTTAGAATGCATTGCAGTTGAAAATAATTGAGCAGTGTGCGTTTTGTGACTCATCTGTTGCTGTATAAGGAACCTCCATTTTCTTGAGCATGTGCTGTTGACATCACCATTTACTCTTGTAATCTCACCTACCAACTACCAAACATTTAAGTGGGTTACATACATGGAAAACTGTCCTACTCAGTCCTTAGTGCTGTTGAGATATTTCTTGTGCACAGATGAGGTAGCAGAAAGTGGGAATACAGATGTTTATTAACATATGTTTTACATATACCTGAGTATTATTTAACATTGTATTTATTTATTTAGTTTGTTTACCAGATAGTATACTAATCACAACAAACCATTTGCAGGCACAGCCCGGGTAAAATCATATTAGATAGCATACCGAAGTAAATCTTTTAAGTAATTTGGCAAAGTTTTAATACTGCATAGTGTAACTATTATTGTCTGTTTACTAAAAAAGATATGTACTTTAAAATATTTTCCACAGTTCTTAATGACATAGTTTCCAGTCACATTTTGCTTCACAGCTAATGTGTTCATCTGTTCCTCTTTAGCGGTGTGTGCTTAACTTCTTTGTTCTAAAAATAACAGCTCCATATTTAACCTGTAACTCGTCAGACAAAGTCAGTGCCACATCACCATCTTGAGTTTGATCAGACAGTATCAGTATGTATAAGCAGTTAAAAATGTGTAGCCCCTTATTGAACAGTCTGACTTCTGCATATTTCCATTATGAAAATATGACTATTTTTATTACCCACAATATGAATTAGAAACTTCAAAAACAATACATAAATGAGTTGACTTAAAACTATATCTAAACATTCACCCCCAGAATGATATCAATCAGTCTGTCAGTGGCAAACCTCTAAACCAGAGGAAACCATAGTAAAAAGAGAAACAGTCACAGAAAATTCACCATGCAAGTTAAACCAGCCATCAAATACCCTCAATAGTAGACTGCACTCGACCATGCACCATGATGCATATCGAATGTCTGTCCACTTAGAATGCCACTTATAGAAGAAAGTATCGCAGACACTGCCAGACAGAATCTGGAAGCTTTATGCCGTAATTCTGTTTGTAAATTTGCCTCTAATGAATCCCTTTCCTTCATTCACAACACTTAACACTAGAGGCAGAGAGAGAGAGAGACAGAGAAAGGAATGTAGTACCTTATGGCCCTTAAAATTAGAAAGTTTTAAATTAAAAAGATAATGTAGTTTGTGCCACATTTAAAGCTAGCAACATATTCAGTGATCTTGAACACTTAACTACTGCGGAACCTAGAACATCCCAACAAAAGCAATTCAAATAAGTAATACTTATTCAAAAGTAATTAGGATTTCAAGAAGTAAGGAGGGAGCTGCCCCCTAAATGTTTTATAAACAACCCAGAATCTGTTTTCTGGCAAGGCAGAGAACGCATACAGAATATCCAGATTTTTGCCTCTAATTTTTGGTCTCTTCCTTGTAAAATTTGTAGTTTTCTGACAAATTATTGAAGTTTGAAGTTACTAAATAATACAAAATAATGAGAATACATTTGAGTTTCAGAATTCATATCCTTCAGAAAATGAATAATAATTCACAACCTGTTCTTCTAGAAACTTTCTAAGTTTATAGGAGTAATTTTAAAAACCTGTCCCTATGTTTGGGTCTTTGCCCCCCCCCATTTCTCCCTTTGTCTAGATTTCTTGCGTTGAGAGGTATGTTGGATAAATTTTCTGTCATCCTTATTACTTTGGCTCAAGTGGATGTAGTTCTGTTCATTTGGACACGTTACTCTGTCTGTTGAACACCCCCCCAAGAACTTTAAAATCTTAGCAATTCCCTGGAAGTGTATATACTATGGGATCTTCAGCAGTGCCATTACACTTCCTGTTTTTGTCAAGTCTTTTAACCAGAATTGTAGTACTGTGTTCTTGTATGAACCAGGTAGCCATTTACTTTGCATTCCCTTTATTCTTATGATACAGTGGTGGGGCAGCTACTGTCTGCCTCCCATGTGGTCACATCCTCTTTAATAAGTAATTTACAGTCAAAGATGAAGGAGGCAGCTTTACAGTGGCGCCCTTGTGTTCAGCAAAAATCATGCTGGACTTCCTTGATATATGTCTTTGTGGAGTCATCAGCATGATAGTGATAACTAAGTCTATCTCTGTCTCTGTTCAGCCCTCATATTCTTTATTGTGTCTACAGTAATGGTGGGTAACAAACTGCCTGTCCATAAAGGGTGGTACTGCTTTCACTGTTTCTGCATTCTGTGGGTTAACAGTGCAGGAAGTCCACATGAAATACCAATGGTCAGAGTGTCTGCTGCTCCTACCATTTGTAGAATTTACACATAAGATCCGAATAAAGGACTGTATGTGCATTTCACACTGTCATATACTTGTATCTCTCAAACTCTTTGCACAAGAAACCTGAACAAAGCCAAAAGTAATTGGGGGGGGGGGGGCAAAGGCCCAAAAATAGGGGTAAATTTTACATATTGCTCTTACAAACATAGCAAGTTTCTGGAATAAAAGGTTTTGTGATAACATGCATTTTCTGAAGGATATGAAATCTGAAACTCAAATGTGTGTCATTATTTAATGTACTCAATCCTCACAGATTTAATATAAACCACAAATTTTATGAGGAAAAGACCAACAATATTAGGCAAAAATCTGGTCATTCTGCAAACACCTGGACAAATGAGAGCTATGCATTTACTACTGCATCTGCTTCATCCTGGGTTAGGTGTGTCTCTTTTAGAACTTACAAACCTGGCTCAGTATGCATGCACTGTGCAGATTGGCTTGCACATCTGCCACTCTCAGGAATCCTTATGCACTCCTCACACCTTTACAGTGAATTTTCTGTAGTGCAGTGGATCTGCCTTTATTGACTTTCCTTCTAAATTCTTCCTGCCCAACCAGTGTTTTTGATCATACAACCCTATGAGTTAAGTTAATAAGATATTGCTTAGTATCAGAAGGATCTCCTTTCTACTGTTGTGTTGTTGGTAAGTCCTTCACCAGGGCACAGAACTCAAATATGCTGAACATTTTCTGATACATTCTGTCTTGCTTTGCTACACACAGTATTTTGGACTCTCCTGTCTACCGCTTTTTCATCTTCTGAAGAAGAGCAGAACCACCAATATCGGCTCTGATTCTTCGTACATTATTTATCAGTAGTTCCACAGAGAGATGATGACAGCCACACTCCGCATGTTCTGCAAACCTGAATTCTGTCTTCACGCTGTGTTTTTTTCTAAGTAATTTTAGCTGTTGCTTTCTTTCCAGTGGCTTGTAATTCATCTGTTAGATTGTAGTCTTTTCTCCATGGTTAGTGCCATTTACAAGGCAAGTCTTTCATTACTCCAACACTTAATATATATACTAGCACATGTAGAGCATGTCTATGTGGGTTCTAGACACTCTCCCTTATTTACATTCCAGATGGATATTTCAGCTGGTGTTTTCCTGAAAAAATGATACCCATCAGTATATGCCTGGGAAGGTTTCATCTGGAGGCCATGACTGCCTGTGTCAAATTTCCTCAGGAAGTCACAACTGTCTGTGATAACTTCCTCAGGAAGCTATAGTCATCTGTGACAGGTTTCATTCGGGGGACCATGACTGTCTGCAAAAGGATTCCTGAGGAGGTCATCCTGTTTATTATGTGTTTCATCAGGAAGACATGACTGTCTGTGATGGAGGACATCTCCTCCCTTAAATGTTGCTGCATGATTCTCTTCTGTGTCTCTGCAAGACAGCTGAACTGTCAAGAAATATTTATCAACAAAATATACTCATGCAGAACAAATGTATGTTTTCTGTCCAGGGGGATCTTGTAGAGCATTCACATATGACAATAAATAAGTCCTATTTCTTCCAGCAAATTAGAAGTAATTGTAGTGTGTTTGCTGCATAATCATTTTTGAATTGAGCTTTTTCTTTTACCACTTTTCATGTAGTTATAAGCACACTCAGTGAATTAAGTACATGTACCTAGAGAAGTCATGAATTAATCTTTGGGAAACTATTTGTAAGAAAGAATTTAGAAACTACCAATTCTGATTTTCGTTTATCTTTTTTTTAACAGTGATTCTCGCCTCATTGGAAGCACTCTTTATTTTTAAATACAAATAATGAATGTTATTTGTTGGCTTTGCCACAAGGTGGAAGTAAAATGTGAATTATTATATAAGCAAGACTGAACCTGTTGTTAACTATACTCCACTTAAGAATGATTACTCCCAAAATGCTAGGAAGTTGAAACTTACTTTAGTGAAATTTCCTAATTGCATGAAAAAAGTTGTCAAACCATGCATAGTTGTTTATATATATATATATATATATATATATATATATATATATATATATATATATATATATATATATAAAAAAAACTACAGCAGTCAGTTGTGTATGGTAGTTAGTTTCTGGCACCTAGGATCTGATAATGAAATAACTAGAGGAATAGCAACCATTGTATTGCTAGACCAGAGTTTCTAAGGCATCAGATAATGGTGATATGTTTTAATTTCAGTTGATTATTGACTATTTCTGAATCACTAGTCACAAGTATCTTCCTTTTTAGGAACTCAGGACCTCTGTTCACTTGCTATTGTCAAACAGTTAGCAAATTGAGACTGAGAGAATCAAACCCGGGATTACAAGATGCAGTTTGTCTGCATTTTATAGACTAGCTCTTGTGCTGTGTTGTGATACTTGTGCCAAGTTACCTACAGTCTGAATATAATTTGTGCTTACAGATGGGAGATGGGATAGCTTTATACTTTTTCAGTTAGCACACTTGGCATGAGGTTGGATGTGTTGCCTGTATACTAAGGAGTCCAGTACCAGGATTCCTTCTTTCTGTTAGGCTGAAGGTATCATCACTTTAAGATGAATAGTCTCAAGCATCTAATAACTTAGTAAGACATCTTAGCATGTGTATGCATCATGAGATGCTACAACCTAGGAGTTGGTGTATAAAGCTAATGGAGGCCCCATTGCGAGCAGGATGGATTTTGCTCTGATATTTGTGATACATTTTTATGCTTTAAGAGTGAGTGTGTGCTTTGTATGTTATCAGTTAAGTGTGCTAGTATTCATGTACTGTATTTCAGGATATTGTGGTTCAGTGTTGAATACTAGACTTGACCACATGCCAGAGCTTCCTCATTTTCTGTTTCTCTAACAATTATTTTTTTCAGGGTTCTGCTAGGGGCAGACCTTAATTAATCCAACTTTTCAGCATTGGTTTACAAAGGTCAAAAGGCTGAGTGTTGTTTATGTTTCAAGTTGGCAATAGCTGGTTGCCGCTCCTGGTAACATTTAGACAGTGTGAATTATATTCTGCTTGTAAAAGAATATGGATTTGTTAACTTTTTTCAGACTAGACCAGCTCATGACTATTGGGAATATATAAAAATTGCTTGCGCCATTTCCACAGATACCTCCATTTTTTTTTTTTAACAATCATGCAAAACAAGCTCAGACAAATAAATCCATAGCCACTACAGTACATATAAGCACCACTGTTTGTGTTGTTATATTGTATGATGTAAAAGAGGTAACCATTTGAAATGTTGGGACCCATTAGATACAGTACATATAAGCACCACTGTTTGTGGTGTTATATTGTATGATATAAGAGAGGTAACCATTTGAAATGTTGGGACCCATTAGAGTCTCGAAATAGTATCCTTTTCGTAAAGTATCTGTGTGGGCATTCCACTTGTTTGTTGCATGTGTCTACACAAATGTATGCCAAAGGGGGCATTGCATTGGGCATTGTATTCAATGATTGGCCAAAAGAAGGCTGAGTAAAGGGGAACGTTGACATCCCTAGATCTAGACACAATCCTTTTTGTTTATTACATTATAGAAGGACGTACTTACAACAACGGCACATGCTGGTCAAAACTTAGGCCATTGTCCACATAAGTTTCTAACAACAGAGTCAACTGTTTGGGGCATATTTTCAGTGTGATCGTTCCATGGGGTAGATGACTTCCCAAAGGATACAATAATGCATTTTTTGGCATTTAGTTTCAGTCTATGTTTTGGCACCAGTTATTGTTTTTACTTTAGAAAAATATATACCAAACAAGAGAGGTCTCAAATTAGAAAGAACCCTGGGGGACTCAGGTGGTGACTGGTCTCTTTGTGGAGGTAACTCCCCCATTTTGATTTCCTGCAACCTATCTGTTAACCTGTTGGCATTCCAGCAGATGACATATGGTTTATTTCCAGTTTATTTATATTTTCTACTATGCCTGAGTGAGAAATTGTGTTAAAAGCTTTGCCTTAATCCATTGTTTTGTTGACCTTTTCAAAAAATGCACCAGGTTGAGTAAGCATGGGCTGCCAGTTGATAAATCCAAACTGGGACAGGTCTGGTATTTGGAGGTTCCCTATGTCCTGGTTGACTAATTTCATGATGTCTTTTCATGAATTTGCATATGGGGTTGGTCAGACTTATGGGTCTTTAACTGCCTAAGTCTGTGGAAGGACTTCCCTTATGCAGGGGAATGACTGTAGCTGTTATCCATTTGATTGGTACAAAACCTGTAAGGAGGCTGAGATTCATACTGTTTAAGATGTATCCAGGGATGTTGTCAGGACTCATCGATGCAGTATATTTTGCTTTTGGTCGTCCTTTTAGGACTTGGTCTTGTGTGATAGCTGGAGACGAGACAGTTTCAGATATATCTTGAAGGGACAGATAGGCGGAAGAGAGGGATAAAGTTAGAGCTAAATATATTGGCCAATAGATTCACTCTATTTTCAGTCTCAGAGTAGGTAACATTATTCACAATAAACTCGTGGCATTGCTGCATTGTGCTTTTGAATTTTCAAACATAAATAAAAATGCCTTGTGATTGTCTTTGGCTTGAGGAGCTATTTTAGCCTCAAACTTGGCTTTGTGGATTTTATTAAGCTCCTGAGTTGTTTGTTTATTTCAGTGACAATGGCTCCAACTTTCTGGGAATTAACTTTTATTTCCTTTGGTCAAAATTCGTTCCTTTAGTTATAAAGATTGTTGATGTTATTTTTCCACCATTGTACGAGTTTGTTTCTGGGATTTGCACTGCATTTGTTTGTACTGGGTACAGCTGCATTACTGCAGATGTTTACATGCTGGTGTACTGTGGTGGTGTACGATGTTCTTCATCTCACATTGCTGCAGTCCTAACACTTGGGTAGTCCGCTGTCCCTCGGTCGGCCCGAATATCAGAGTTGACTGACATCAGAACGTCAGGGTACAAATGCGCATGACCGACGCCATATCCTCGCGTTCTGAAATTTTTTCAATTCGAGTTTCAGAAGTCAGTCAGAGTTGTTAAGTACTTGGGGAATATTTTTTTTTTTTTTTTGCCTCAGTGTTTGGATGTCAGAAAAAGTGAATAACTGTATTGAGTCCCAGGGAGAAACTTTGATTTTACAGGATGTGGCCTCCCAGGAGGCAGGTCAGGCTGTAGGGGCTTCTCAGATAACTGTACTCTCCCTTCCTAAAGGGGTCTAGGCCCTCTCTTTCTGCTTCCAGGCTTTCTAGAGGGAGGGTCTAGTTTAGCTTCTGTGGGTGTCACTCCTAGTTCTTCAGGGTGTGCCCAAGAAGCACATGCTTAAAATGGCAGAAGATTTAATTACTTTAATTAGAGGCTCTATGCCCTCCTGATAAGAGGCCTAGGATGGAACCACTCCTCCTGAGGATTTTTTTTTTCAGAGACCCTTCACATGCCATGAGAGAGCATTTTAAATGGGAAGGTCAGGACTTCTCTTGAGGAATAAAAAATTTTGGAATTTTTTTTTTTTTACCCAGCAGCCTTGGCAGAATCCGGTTCCTGCAGATAAAGAGATAGATGGGGAAAAGAGTTTATACTTCTTCCACTCTAGCCATGAGAGCTTTTTTGAATTGCCATTTCATGTTGTAAAAAAAAAAAATCCCTCTTTCACAGTTGAAATCTAAGGTTGATGAGGTATTGATTGTAAAGAGTTACAAGATTTAGTGCATGTTTCTGAACAGGTGGGTAAGCATTCTTTGCAATGTGGTTTTGATGCTGTACAGGCCTCCTCTAGGGTGGCTGCCACTTCAGTTCCTTTCTGCAGGCATGCCTGGCTGAGGGATCAAAAATTTATCTGACCATGTTAAAACTAGGATTTTGGATGCCCCTTTGCAATCTGATGTCTTGTTTGGTTCTCCTGTTGAAAGATTTTTGCAGGTTCAGCCTCCAAAGTTTGGCAGAGGTCAGGGCTCTTTCAGGCCTAGAACAGGGAGTCTCCTGCACAGTCTTCGGTGGGCAGGGGGTCAGTCCCAATGACCTACCTTTCAGCTGCCCAGAAACTTCGCCTGGCAGCACCTTTGGGAGGAAGGTTGGCACTTTTCAAAGAAAATTGGAGTCTGATTACCCAAGACAGATGGGTATTGGATATCATACATCACGGTTACAGGTTTTATTTCCATACCTTGCCTCCTTTCAAAGGCATGCCAGACATTCCTCCTCAACAAAGAATAGAGGCTCACAAGCAAATTTCTCTGTTACTCCAAATATAGGCCATATAGCCGCGGTCCTGCCAGAAAGGGGGAGGGATTTTATTCGGAGACCAATTTTGGATTTATCTATCCTCAACACTTATCTGGACATTCCCAAGTTCAAAATGTTGAGCTTACCTTCATGTTCCTATCAGGCTCTACTGCTACCAGAGTATTTACGAAAGTTCTGGCTCCAGTGATAGCTTTCTTCAGGCTGAAAGGAATACAAATCTATCCTTATTTGGACGATTGCCTGATTCTGAATATGTGATAGCAGTGCTAAGATGCCTGGGGTATTCTGTGAATCGAAATAAAGTCCAGTCTAGTACCCTCTCAAGACATGTGCTTTCTGGGTGTAAGACTGAATACAGCATCCCAGATGGCCTTTCTAACCCCGGACAAACAAAAGAATCTTTCCCTTTACTTCCATCATCTATCTCCTCAGTCCGACAGTCCTTCAAGCCTTAGGGTTCATGGCATCTTGTATTCTGGTGCTTCCCAATGCCAAACTGCATATGAGGAAGTTACAATGGTATCTCAAAAATGTATGGACACAGCACTGCCAGGATCTGGACACTGTCATTCCAATAATACCTTGCATTCGAAAGTGGATACAAGACAAGTGGCCTGTCAGACTACAGCATCTACATATCAACTTGAAGGAGATGTTAGCAGTCCAGTTTGCATTAATAGCTTTCAAGGATTTACTTCTTCCAGGGCAGGTGTTGATTCTAACAGACAACACAACTGTCATGTGGTACATCAACAAGCATGGGGAACACATTCTTATCCTCTATGCAGGCAAGCAATGATTTTGTGGGAGACTGCTCTCAGTTTACAACTAAGTCTTCAGGCACAGAACTCCTTAGCAGATGTGTTAAGCAGACAAATCATGGATCCCCACGAGTGGAAACTGGATCTTCATGTATTTCAGAAATTGACAGTGTCCTTCCACTAAACCACCAGCTGCCAAAGTTTTGCACAAAGAGGTTTCATCCCACAGCTTGGAAAGTGGATGCTCTTCCTTTCAGTTGGAAAAATCTTCATGTGTATGCCTTTCCACCTCTGCCTCTCCTCCCAAAGGTACTTCTGAAGGTCAGACAGGACAAGCCAAGGATGATTTTGATAGCTCCAGATTGGCCTCGACAGCACTGGTACCCATTACTGAGAAGTCTAGTACGGAAGCCTCCATGGCCTTTGCCTTTGATTCCACATCTGTTGTCCCAGGAGGACAGTCATTTGCTCAATGTCAAACTTCACTCTCTTCACCTAACAGCCTGGCATATTCTGTTTTAAACCATAGAGGGTCTCAACTTCCACAACAAGTTTTGAATGTGATTTTGGAAGCTAGAAGGCCTAGTACAAGGAAAGTGTACGCAGATAAATGGAAGAGATTTTGTTTTGGAGTGCAGCTAAGGATTTGGATGTTTCTGAGCCTGATTTAAGTGTGGCTCTTCAATATCTTACTGAGTTGTTAGACAAAGGTTTGTACTTCTATTAAGATTCATGCTGCAGCAAGTTCAGCTCACTACGACTGTGACCCACCATTGTTTTCTCATCCTTTGTTCAAGCAATTTCTTAGAGGGGCAAAAATATAAGACCCCGACTCCTACTCCTGCTTGGGATCTCAATTTTGTGTTGGAGAAACTCACTCTACAACCTGAGTTGAAATATTTGTCATGGAAGACTGCTTTTGTTGGCCATTACCTCTGCAAGAAGGGTTTCTGAATTGCAGGCCCTTATAACAGTTGAGCCTTTCTTAATTTTCCATAAGGATATTAAACCAAACTATTCATTTGCCTACTTTTTATGCAAATCCCCAAATAAAGACAATCTCAGCAGTTATTAGTTTCTTTTGCTTTGTGCTCTCAGGGCAAGCCCGTGTCAAACAAACTATTTCTAAGTGGATTGGATTTTGCATTGCTTTCTGTTATTCCCATCATGGCAAAGAGATTCCAGCTGGGATTAGGCCTCATTCCACTAGTCTTCTGACATCTAAACTGTACGTTTCTGCATGTTAAAGATACTAACCTGGAAAACTTCTGCCACCAGCAAGAACCAGCACACTAATTATAGTAAATAAAATTATTAATTTATTGCTAAAATCAGTGCAAGCAGTACCATTACACCAAATAATATTTATTTATTTGTCTTTTGTTAACCGGGTTAGTCTGGCTGGGCAGATGCCCTTTTTCAGCAGAGACCTGAGGAGAAAAGCTCCAGATACAAAGATTACAATTAGTTACAAGCATAATACAGATACAAACAATAAACATAAAAAGAAAATCTTATTTGTTTTTAACATTCATTACAAAGGTACATTTAGAGATCTTAAAATAACCTTTAAATGATGTAGTTGTATGGTAAGAAATAGGAGGTAAGGAAAAGGAATGACTTGTCAGTAGGGAGTGCTTATAGCATGGAGTCAAGTAAGGGAAAAGAAATAGAGGGGAAGGGGCAAGGAATTAGGATGAAAGACATAGAGGAGAGGTGTCTGATACTGTGAACAGTGATTAAGAAAGAGGCACATTGTTACTGATATGGAAGTAGAAACATACAGCCAGGAGAGTCTAAGGTGCAGGAAAAGGAGACTGAGGCCCGGTGGGAGAAAGAATGGCTGGGGAGGAATTGACTCAAGTAGGGACTTTACAGGGGCAGGACCAGGAGTTGAGTAGGTAGTCCTTTAGGGCTAGTTTGAAATTGGGTGAATTTTGGTGGAATTTCCAAATTACGTAATTTTATCACATGCCTTTTAGCCTGGTGACAAGTTTAAGGGGAGAGACTTGGAAAATGATACCTCCTTGTGCCTATCGTCAACAGCCAATACTTGGGGAGGGAATTATGTTGTCAAATTATCATAAGGAGCAGGCAACAACACTGGGTTTAGGAGCACAACTACAATTGGGTGGGTGTGAGTTAAAAAAAGTTATACAATGACTGACCATTAATATTCAAAAATGAGCACGCTGATTGGTCAGCTCAACCAGTAAATCTGAGAATATATCAACGGAAAAAGGTCCAGTCACCTGGTCTTTTTTCCATTAGCATATCTCAACATTTTTTTTACTTTTCTTTTTTTTAACAAAATAACAAAACAGAAGACCTCAAACAAACGAGGGAGACGGTGCAGAGAAAAATAAAAGGATAATCAGGTACGTTCTACCAAACTATAGAAACAACCTGATTATCCTTTTATTTTGTCTGTCCCAGCTCTCTCAAATGTTGAAAGTCTCCGGTTTCTTGTTTTGTTTTCAATAAAAAAAAAGGCAATGGAGATCTTCCTTTCTCCGTTGCTTCCATTGCACAGCACTGATGTACTGCGTAAACGTGGAAACACAAGTCCCATAGGCATGTGTAGTACATCAGACAAAGCCCCAGGATACCGGAAAAATGCGGAAGGGCACCACTGAGGTATTATACAAAGACATTATTTAAGAAATGTAAGTATTTTTTCTTAAATAATGTCATTGTATAATAGCAGTAACTGACTCCGTGGTTGGAGTATATTGAAGATTTATCCATGGTTGGCTTTATTTAATCACTCAGGCTTCGCCGTCATGATTAAACCACACCAACCATGGATAAATCTTCAGTGTACCACACCGTCGTCGTCGGTTGTTGCTTACTTACACCCTTAGCTCTGAGATGACTGGCCTGGAACTGCCGTAATGCAAAGAATAATCCTGAACTAGCCTGACATGCACTCAGTACAACAGAATGAAACTAGGGTATAATACCAACAATTAGACCGCTTAAACAGCAAAATGCAGTGCAACTGTGTGTTGGAATTATAAAGACCTTAGCTAAACAGATGCAAGCTATTAAAATGAATTTAAATTCAGATGAAGAAATGAAAATACATATCATTCTTTCTCTATGTAATGGAACTATTACAGCATGGCATTAATTTAAAAGGTCACAGCAAACAGCAAGTTCGGAATTCTTAGACCCTTATCACGGAACTGACTGGCCTGGAATTGCCTTACTTGTCAGGGCTGCATGGCAAGTGTTGATGGCGCAGGAATGCAGTAATGGCAGTGCTGATACTGTATTCATGTTCTGGGTGCACTTAATGAGAGGTGAGTTTGTTGCAGGAGCATAGAATAGTTCTTTTTTTTTTCTTTCTCCTTAACTTTGAGATGAGTAACACCAGTTTGTGGATCTGCACAGGGTACTGAATGAGCTAGCTGTTATTTTTGTAGAATGTTTCAGTGTCTTTTGTTTTCCTGCTTCATAAGGTACTATCAACATGCAGTTGTAAACTTAAATCCCAGCAGTAGGATGAGTGACAGTTTAAGTCTGTGGATAAATCAATAGATAGAATGAAGCCAATTATGTTAAATAGGGTGGATGGGGTACAACAGTGGAATATTTGTTAAGCAGTATAGCAGAACCTCCTAGCTGTGAGTGGCAGTAAGCAATAATGCACCATGACAGATACTGTAGCACTGGGCTAGAAAGTCCCACATAGAATTCACTGAGTTTGTTTCTAAAAATATTAATGGTTTGTGATATTAGGGATGTGATGTGTTTTAATGTTTTGCATCTGCAGAGAATCCTATTCTTGCAAAAATCTGTAAGTGTTTCATTAACAAAGTCACTTTGCTGGCATTACGCAAACTCCATGTAAGTTTATAATGGTGACCTATGTGCTTGAGGTCTTGTGTTGTTGACATCTGCAGTCATGCAGCTCAGTTTGGAAGTTGAAAACACCACTTCTCTTTGAGAGCCACACTTCAGATTAATAATATGTATGTTGTGTTATTTTCTGTGTATATCTGGTGGCTGTTACCATCAAGTAAAATGTGAAAATATACATTTTTACATTTTAGAACGTACATAACATGTAGTTGTTTTGATGCTTTGAAAAAACTTTTAGAATACCTGTGTTGTGCTGTCAGGGCTGGAGTGAGTGAAGGGAAGCAACTATATCTTCTTCTTCTTTCAGCTTTTCCCAGTTAGGGGTCGCCACAGCGGATCAACTGTCTGCTCATTATTGGCAGTGGAGTTTTACAGTGTCGAGTTGCCAGCCCGGCGCCCAACCTTCCACAGAAGGCACACACACACACACTCACACCTAAGGCCAATTTGGAGTGTCCAATCCACCTGCAGTATGTCTTTGGGATGTGGGAGGAAACCGGAGCACCCGGAGAAAACCCACGCGACCACTATTCCAAAATAAACTGAGTACTTTAGGCTTCGTTATGTACCATGTAAATGGTGCAGTTTACATGCAGGTGTGCTCTTCATACAGAAACTGGCTGTTTAAATTTTATTTTTTAATCTTTTACTAGAACATTACAATAGATATATTTTTAGCTTGGGTCAGTACTACTTAGGCATGTCACAAGTGAGAATTACAAAATATTTGGTAACTACATTGAGGTATATTTTCATAAGCGATGGTTTATATCCATATACCTCTTGATGACGTGTGATGCAAACCCGGTAGTTTGTGCTTTAAATATCCAGTTATATGTTGGTACATATAGTGCACCAGTTTTTTCCTAACTGGTTGATGAAATGCAGTTTCCATGAGTGATACCATGCCATTGTGTATGGTGGATACTTTTAGATCCCTTGCATTTCATCCAAGTATTATGAATTCACAACTTCCTGAGCTGTACCTGAGCAGTTTCTCCCCTCACATTTACCTAACTGTAGTGAGAAGTCATAAACAGCTATCCTTTAAAGCTATAGTTTACTTATTGTGCAGGTCTGCATCAAATGACAGTTTTTTTAATATTACTTTTCACTATGACACTTGTAAGTTTTCTTTAACATGCTACTCTGGATGATGGAATCAGTCTGTTTCAAATCATAGCAGTAAGGCACATTTAGGGAAGGGCACTGGAGTTTCAAGAAAGCAGAGGCATAGAAGACAGGTGTCACCTCCTACATTGGGGCACATCTCTCTTTCTTTCCATTCAGTTTACTTCTAAGTGGAAGGTGAAACAATATGGAGTGGAGAGGACTCAGCCTTGAGAATACTTAGGCATAAAAGAAGGGTTAGTGCGCAAGGGCACTCTGTCCTCATGAACGATCAAAAAAGCAGGACAAGCCATAAGGACCTGTAACTCAAGACATCCATCCGGCAGAAGTAAGAGCTAACAAAGGAACAGTCACCTTAGGCATAAAATAAGGATTGGTGCACAAGGAACCATGTCCTCATAAAAGACCAAAAAAGGAGGACAAGCTATAATAGCTTGTAACTCAGAAACCCATCTGGCAGAAGTAAGAGCTAACAAAAGAACAGGCTTCCAGGAACAATGTAGCAAGAGAAATAAAGCAGCAGGCTCAAAATGAGCCTGAGTCAACTTCTTCAAAACAAAATTAAGATCCCAGGGAGGAGGAACAGGCTTTCTGGGAGGTCTGATATTGAGGACATCTTTAAGAAATTGTTTAAACTCAAATCTAGAAGCTAAAGGAGGAGAAAAAGGCAGACAAGCAGAGATAGCTGATAAATGGGCCTTAATAGAAGAACAGGCCAAACCAGCACTGAACAACTCACACGAATAAGAGACAACCAAAGGAACATCCACAGTAAGTGGGTCCAGGTTATGAGGGAGACACCAAATAGAAAACCTCTTCCATTTGGATAAGTAGGATTTCCTAGTAGTAGGTTTCCTGGCCTCCTGCAGGATGTGCAACACGTCCTCAGGAATAAAAGATGTCTGTGAGGAATCAAAATCCTATTGTCACAGTTTCATTTGAAGTGTGGACAGGTGAGGATGGATGAGAGATCCCTTGTCTTGTGTGATTAGATCAGGTCTATATTAGATTGTCAAAATGGCATTACAGTGAATGTCATTTCGATGACAAATATAGAGCGAAATCCCTAAACAGCAAAAGCTCAGGTCAGCGATTTTTTTTATTCCTAGGGAAAGAAATCGCTTGGCCTGAGTCGTGGCATTGCCCTTTACCCCACTGTAGTGTGATCTTGGAGTGGTGTATTTAGTTGGGGGAGTGAGGGGGGCAAAGCCTCCCACTTTGAAATGTTTTTACTGGTGTGCTGTGCCTTGTTGGTCTACCGATTGTTTTTTTTTTTCCCTAGGAAAAAAAATCTTTGACCTGGGGCTTCGCTGTTTCCGGATTTCACTCTATATTTGTCATTGAAACTGCATTCACTGACAATGTAATATAGACCCAATTAGATCTACCCTGTGAAGTAACTTGTGATGTTTGCCCCTGGCTATATGCAAAAATAGAGAGAACCAGTGCTGTTGCTGCCAAAATGGAGTCACCAACAAGATTTTGGGAGCATCTTGCTGAATCTTTAACAGGACTTTCAGAATGAGAGAGAGAGGGGAGGGAATACATAAAGAAACATCTCCTTCCAAGAAAATGAGAGGGCGTCCACCTTCCACACTAGAGGACCTGTGACTCTGGCACAAATCCTCATGAAGTTCTCTGTTCAGAGGGGAGGAAAAAAGATCCATTTAAGTAGTATCCCACTGGTGGACAATGTCCAAAAACATATCCATGTGAAGCATCCATTCATGGGACTGAGTTAAGGACCTGCTCAGTTGTCTGCCACAGTGTTCTGACCAGAAGGGATATAAACTGCATTAAGCGTCACATGATACTTGACAGCAAGATCCCATACTAGAAGTACCAACCGTCAAAGAAAATAAACTGTTGTTCCTCCATGTTTGTTGATATACCACATCACTTTTGTATTGTCTGTGAGCACCTTGAGAGGCCCTGGAGAAAAAAAAAGAGGATGAAAGGCCTGAAGAGCCTGCAGAAGAGCTCTCATCTCTGACATTGATGTGCTCCTTCTGCTAACAAGGCTACCACACCCCCTGTACTTTTAGGGAGCCAAATGTCATCCCCATCCCATGTCTGAAGTGTCTATGAACAATTCTTGAGAGGAAAGAGGGGGATGAAAAGGGATCCCTGGATTTGGAGACAAATGCTGAATCCACCAGTGAAGTTCCTATCTGAAGCAAGGAAGAAGAGGAACTACAAAGTGTAGAGGATATGCATGTTGGAGCCACACTGACTTCAGAAACCACTGAAACTTCCTCATGTGAAGTTTGGCCAAATGGAGCATTGGAATGCAGGATCCCATGAAAAACTCCCTGGTGGTAATGGAAGCCAGAGGAAGAAGAGTTTGAAAGAAAGAAATGAGAATTAAGGCCTTTGGAGGGGGCATGGATGCAAGCATTGGCACCATTTGAATCCTGCAACCCAGAAAAACATGATCCTGAGAAGGAGTCAGAGGAGACTTATTGAAATTTATCATGAACCCCAGGTTCAGAAGAAGGAAAACAGCAAAAAATCAAATTTTGCAAAACAGTTTCTGGAGAGGACACCTGAATCAACAGGTCATCTAAGTAAGGAAATATTTGGATCCCTCAAAGCCTGCAAAAAGCAATCACAGGAGCAAGGCATTTGGTAAACACCCATGGGGCAGTAGAAAAGCCAAAGGGCAAAGCAGAGAACTGAAAATGCCAGGAAGCAACAGAGAAAAGCAAAAATGTCTTGAAAAGAGGATGGATCGGAATATGGAGATTAGCATCCTTGAGTTCCAGAGATGTCATATAGGCCTGAGGGAGCAAGAAAGGAAAGAATGTGGCTGAAGTGATGGAAAGTGTTTAGAATCCAGAGGTGCATCCATCAACTTAGCTTTAATCATCATCAGGTAGAGGTTGAAGCCAAGAAATATCTCCTCATCTGAACCAAAAAAAAGCAAAACAAGAAGAGGCAGATCTGGCATCTGCTCTACATCTAATATAGAACAACAACAAATAGAAGGAAATTGAGGAGGAAAGAAAACAGAAGCGAGTCAGGAAAATCAGAAATAAGTTGAGAGGCCTGAGAAAGAAGAGCCAACACATACCTAGACATATGGGTCTGATAATCAACAGACCTAAAAGCTAGGGTAGCAGTAGTGTAAACCTTCTTACCCAACCTGTCCATCATTCTGCTGTCTTTGTCATAAGGCAATAACTTGGGTGAAGGAAGCAATTGAGACTGCTTATCAGAGGCTACCGACACGACACATGGGTTGGCAGCAGGACATTTATATAGGAAAGAACAATCCTCAGGCACCCTATAAAACCTGTCAGGCTTCTTGGGAGCAGGGGGCAGAGAATCAGGTGCATGAGAGGCATTGGAAAAAGCATCCAGAAAAGCAGCCAAAACCAGAGGAATAGTGGCAGGTTTAAGGGATTCCAACTGCAGCAACTCATAATACCTCTTGTGGACATCAGAGACCTGAGCACAATCCCACTTTAAAAAAAAAAAAAAAAAAAACATTTTAGAGAGTGTCACACCAAAGGAAATTACCTCAAAAGGAACATCTGGACTCTGACCGATAGTCTAAAGGAGAAGGAATTTGAGTAGAATAAGTCAGGGATTCATTATCCAAATCCGACTCATCCCCAGAAGAATCCTGTTCTCTAAGCCTGTTAAGAAGAGTAGAGGACCAAGGAGGTGCAGGAACCAAAACCCCTTGAGAAGACTTTAAGGACATTAAAGCAGTAAATAACTCCTGAGTGAAGGCCTGCCACTCACTTTGCGGATCCCTAGGAGCAGAAGAAACATTTTTAATTTTTTTTTTTTTTTTTTAAGGGAACATCCCCTCCAAAAAACTGAGAAGGCTCAGACCCAGGACAGCATTCGAGAACCGTAGTAGGAACTTCTTTCTTAACCAAAAACATAGGAACTTCCCTAGGGCCCTCGGATAAAAATCAGCCATGGTTCCCTGTGAAAACTGAAATGGACACCTGCAAACCCTCTTCGGACGTGTTGCCAGCCAGACCCTCACTGGCCTCCAACACAGTCGTGGCAGAGAAATCTGACAACACAATCAGGTGAGCCTCCTGTTTGTAATGACCTCAGGAGAAACACCTGGAAGAGGCTGGACAGTGGAAGATTCTTGTTGTACCTTTTTCACCTTCTTCCCTTATGGCTGACCATTGGGCGGGAGATTCCTTCCATTGTATCTTCAGTGAGAAGTTTAAGATGCTGGTTCTCAACATACAATGAAAGGGAAGAAAGTCTACTGTGAAGGGTTTTTGGAATGAGTGAAGGGTTTTTGGAATGAATGCCTGACAAATAGAACAAGATGTATGGCTATTAGAAGCTCCTCGGCAGAAAGACACTTACCATGGCGGTCTTTATGGGGAATCTGCCTCCAACACTGGCATTTACCCTTCTTGAATCACATTAACCCAAGGGGCACAAAAAATGTAAGAAAAAACAAAATCCCTCACGGGGCACTTATCTGCTTCTGCAAAAGAAGTCAGCAAACAGGTGTAGGTAGTCACTGGAGAATGAAAATGCATTCAATTGGCAGAAAACGGACACAGGTGGACAGACTGATGGTAAAAAGATACATTCAGGCTGGCAGCAGAGAAGTTCTGATTATGGTAGGCCTGAGCGTCACCTTTATGCCGTGTGCTACGCAAGGAGTGTTTGGGTGACATTCTGTGTACCTTTTAAAAATAACAAGTAGTCGTTGGTTGACTGGCCGGACATTCGGGCTTCTACAGCAGGGAATCCCATCTGTTAAGAAAACTGCAGCAGTGAATGTAAGGACATCTCAATGTACAGACCTGTTTACATTCATTATTGATTATTATTCCTCTTTGTTCACAAAATGCCAATGTCTGATCACTTGAGTTTTGCATTGTATGCCAGACTTTCTATGCTGATTTTACTTGGACTGAAAAACACGAGATTCATAATCTTAATAACGATTTTTATTTACAAGCTGAATTTCTTATTTGAATTTGTAGATAGGTGTCAGAAATGCTGATCTCTATTTTAAAAATCCTATGGTTCATTTATTACACATCATACTTTCCATAGCAGTTTTAAACAAGCTACTTACCAGTTTTTCAACATGATTAGTTCATCTTGTAAAATTTATTATCAGTTAATTGAAACAGACACAGTGCAAGCTATGAGCAACAATATTGCAGTAATGCAAACATTTATTTTCTTAATTACATTAACCTTGTGTTTATTATACTTAAATGATGAAAGAAAGTTAGGATCCCTGGATGCGCATCTATGTAATGCTAATATTTTGAATCCCAGTCTTGATTTTGTAATAACTAAAGTAAGCAAAATAAATGTAATCTGTTTCATTCATACAAGAACTGTTTTTCATCTGTGCTGTAGTCCAGGTAGTGTAAAAAAATGTCCATTTCCATTTGTTGTTTATATAGTTTGCCATTGCTTTTTAGCTCTTTCTACTTGCACATCCCTTAGCTGTTTGCTAGTGATTTCCTTGACTACATGTTATGTATTCTTTTATTATTAGCATAGATTGTCTAAGAGAGAAGTGGCTGCCCCTGCAAATTGTAGCCCTGTGTGTTATCAGGACTGCCATAGACTTCAGGACTCTGTAGTATCGGGTCCACTTCACAAGACTGAAACTCAAAATACTGAATTTCATTTGACTGAGACCACAATACCTAATTTTCAAAATACTGAAAACTCATTTGACTGAATCTCATTATACTGAAAGCTTACAATCCCAATTTTCAAAATACTGAATCTTAAGACATAGACATGCACACTAACGACTAACTCTTTCCAAAACTTAAAAACTACTTATTTACCCTCTTAACAAAAACTGGACAATATAAAACCAAATTACACCCCCAACTATAAATATACTAACTCCAGGATCACACGACAGTGGGGAAAAGGACATATACCTTTTACTTACCCTACAGTACAGTGCACACTGCCACTACTGCTAGGAGCACACGAAACATCCACCATATTACTTTAGATACTTCCCATAAAAATGTAAAGAAATGTGCCCACATTTAGAAACACTACAACAATACTTTCTATGCTACTATCGGTATTCTGACAGTTGGCACTTTAAGTTACAGTAATGTTTTTATCACAAGCAAGTCACAGGTGAAGGGAAACATGCATCACATCTGTAGCTTAAAATTCAGTATTTTGAAATTCAGGAATGTAAGCCTCAGTATAATCAGATTCAGTCAAATGAGTTTTCAGTGTTTTGAAAATTAGGTATTGTGGTCTCAGTCAAGTGCAATTCAGTATTTTGAGTTTCAGTCTTGTGAAGTGGACCCATAGTATCCTGTCTCACCTGCAGTCTTTCTTTGTTTCATCATGGAATAAGGCTTACCAGGCCTTCCTTGCAAATGTACGTTTCCAATAAAAACTGTAGTTGGTTGCCTATCCGTGCAGACTAATATTTGGTACTACATCAATGAGACAGTTGTCACTGATGTGACTTTTGAAAGGGCTAGATGGTCATGATGCAGTAACGCTCACAAGATTGCTTTGAAGTTCTGGCTAAAGCTGTATTATCAGCAGAACAATTCAGTTTTATTGCTGGTTATTATATTTAAAGCATCAGCAAAAAAAAAAGAAAGACATCAAGCTGTTTCCAATATCTGTTGCTTCCAAAAGTATCAGCAGTTGTATAGCTTTTCACATTCCAAACTTTGTATCGGGTCTCCTTTACCTTTCAAATAAGTGAGTGAAACAAAACAATGGTTGGACAGATGTCCCTGTTCAGTACAATCTGCCTCAGTGCAGAATTGTTGGCTTAAAAAAACTGACATTCTAAGGTAACCGAATTCATCTGCTCTTAGAGTTGTTTTGCCAAATGTAGTTCCTTCTGTTTTCCATGACTGACAGAACACATCTGTAAAAATGAATGCAGAGCATTAACATGCTATGTACTATAAAACTGCAGTTAAGCACACAACATGTTTACTCCTCTTAAAACAAAATTCATTTATCATACTATCACTTGTTTGGGACTGTATGGTTTGGGTATAAAACAGATCAGGTGGCCGCAGTGGTGCAGAAGTTAGCATTGTTGCCTCACAGCAAGAGGCTCTCCAGTTCAATTCTCAGCTGAGGTGCTTTCTGTGCAAAGTCTGCTTGTCCTCTCCGTAGTCTTGTGGGTTTCCTCCCACATTCCAAAGACATGCATTAGATAGACCGGACCTTCTAAATTGCCTGTAGGTGCAAGTATGTGTACGTGAGTGAGTGGTAAGGATGAACTACCGCAGCAGGGCTAGCCACCTGGTGGTGTAAACCTTGGCTCGAGATGATTGCCACTGTTGAAGTGACACCCCGGCCCCATGTGCAAAAAGAGGTAGAGGATGGATGGATGGATGGATGGATGGATTTTTGTGATAGCAGGTTCTTGAAAGAATATGCAGCAAATATAGCAGAACCATATGGTGCACTAACTGGGGTTGTCAGATGGAGAGGTGTAGATTTAGTCTATTCACTTTCCTTGTTTTCAACCACAGATGAGTGCTTCATCACTAGATCTAATCTCAGGAAAGATACAGTCGTGACTGCAGGTTGCAGGATGATTTTACTGACTCTTTCATTTACATCATATGTGTCAAAGATTGCCAGATACTTCAAAGAAAATGGCAGAAAAACCATGAGTGATGAAGGGCAGTTTTTCATTATACCCAGTTTTCTTATGTGTTACTTGGGTTCAATTCTCAACACATAAGAAAAAGAGTTCAATACTTTTTACATTACAGTAATTGTATTACATGTAGTTCATTACACTGGCGTCCATGGCATCTTCTAAATTGACCAAATTAAACATTTCATGACTGTATATTATCTTCTTTGGTAGTTTTTGAGCTTGTTTGTTGTCTTCCTTGGCAGTTTTTGAGCTTGTTTACTGGGTTAGTGCATTGATCACAGTAGATAATTTGTAGGCACAGCCTGGGTTTCAGTGCCAGAGCTTCAAATAAAATTTGGTGTGAACCATTTTACTCTGTTATAACTGGATTCTCTTGTAACTCATTTCTTCAGTTATGTACCGAGGTCAAAGCTCAGCCGTGTCAGGAACTTTAGTGAAGAGGATCAGAATGTGAGGTTTGCTGAAATGTGAAAGTGGTATTTCATATGACAGCAGTCAGACATTTCTAAAAAAAGAAAAAAAAATACTTCACTTTCTTGTGAGTCCAGGAAGAAAAGGCATTGATCAGCATAGCAGCCTTATTATAGTAAAGTAAAATAGATCAAGTTGTGACTTTCAACACCAGCACTCAGTCTGTCTGCTTTGAAACAGATGTATGCAACATACTACAACTATTTTTCTTTAGTCAGTGCTCTTACTTCTTAAATTATAAGCTATGAGTACATGTATATATGAAATAATAATTACATTTTAAATTATCAAAAAAATCCAGCTATACTTTAGTTCCTTCGTTTCAACACACACTTCCATACAACACATTGTCAGCACTCTTGCATTTGGAAGATGCCATGTCCTAGAAGTAACAAAATTAATGACTGGTATTTAAAACTCCTAAATGTCCAACAAATGATACTCAACCCCTCCCCCAACAGAGGAGACCCTGTTATAATGAAGCCATGGAAGTGCCCAATCACCCAGCCAATGATCCCATTGTTATTTCCGTGAAATAAAGTGAACAGTCCTCAGCATAGTCAGTAGTATCAGTAATAATGTCAGGTTTCATGTTCACCTACTTTTGTTTGTTAGTCCAGAAATCTTAGACCAGTTTTGTGTAGCATTATGAAGATACTCCATATGTGCAGTATTACAGATAGCACAGCAGACATCTAGTTTTTATAATACTAATAACAGTAAAACCGCTCCCTGTTGACATGCGGCAGTTTCCCACCCTTAACTAACACATACTCCATTTCAGTGGAGAGTCCAGTTTCCATGTGTTAGTGAACACACAGCTCACAACTATAAACTCTCTGAAATGTAGAATCCATTACCTTTATCTAATGGTAATAACAGTAATAATAACAACCTCTTACTGATTCACTACAGATTACCTTGCTCACCAAATGTACACCTGTTACAGGGACACTGAAGGAATCCGTCTGAAGCTATTGAAATTATTATTTCTATTTCATAATACTACTACTGATATCAAGTAATAATAATTCAACTCTTTGATATAAAGTAATAATAATAGTAATAATTAATGCAACTCTTTAAAGTCACCCTTCAAATTAAGTCTAAGTTATCAGGATCACTAAGTCGGATGCTTTTACATGTAAGCTTTTAAAATAAAGAAAATGGTTCTATGACTATATTAATAATAAGGTTAATAATGTCTACGCTCATCTTTTGAACTTTTCTGCCTGAATACAACTTTTAACACTTTATCAGTACATAAGAGCTCAGTCCCTCACTGTAATTGATCTTGCTTATTATAAAATTCAAGTATTTGAAATGCAGAAAACAGTACTGTACCAACAGTTAAAATAACCTTACTGTCTGCACACCACAGTTTATCTTCCCCCACAGCCAACATAAAACTGTTTTACAGTGACAAAATGAGACAGTCTAGTCCCCCTGGGACCACTGGTCCCCAGTGTTGTCCAATGTCAGCTCTCTAAAAGGAAGGAAATGTCTGTTAACATGTGTGTTCTAATCAGAAATTTAAGAATGGGATTTTGGAACACTTGAATGATATTGCTAAGTGCAAAAGTATGAGGGCCTTAGCTAAGCACGTTATGCAAAAAGGGACTAGTCATTCTTTTAAATTCTTCGTATTGGAATTAATGAGTAGTAATTTGAGGGAATTGGACAAGAAGAATAGTACAGCGTGTACTGAGCAGAAATGGATTTTATTGTGGAAAGCATATATTGAACCAGGTTTGAATGAGAGGCTGTCATTAAAATCAGTTTTTTAAGAAAAGACCTCTTTGGCATTAATATATAACCTTAGTGTCAGTATACCCTGTTACTATTACTGTTCTCATCCAGCTGTGGATTACTGTTCAGTCCTTCCTGAGGCATGTTAAGTCCACTGTTTCTTATTGTTCCATAGTTCACTTTTGAATAGCTTTATGTGTTATTTTCAGGCTCATCTCACTATAATATATGTCTTTGACATAGAGTCTGTGTCTGTTTAGTTTCCGTTTTGTTTTTCATTTTACGTTTAATTTTCTTTAGTGTGATTGTCTCATATAACAATGTTGTTATATCTCTTTAGTTTATTTTAGTTTCCTTTGTTCTCTGTTATTTTATTGGAAGAGAGTGATCATATGACTAGTGTGTACATCTTTGACATTTTGTATTAAGCAGGGCAGCTTTTACACATGCTTATGAAGTTAATATGTTGTTGCTCTTTTTTGGAGTTAAGTATCTTGAGGTTTTTAGGTAAGTCACTAATGCGATTATACTCTTTGTTATTCTTTCAGCCATTATTAACCATTCAACTCCTTTATTTGCTTGAGCTAGTTTCAATTAAGCAGCATCATGGCTTCTTAGTTAGACAGCCCACTTATAGCTTTGGATTTTAGGATTTTAACGATTATGCAGGTCTTACTTATATTTGAGTTGAACCACAGACCTATTATTAGATCTTAGTTGTCTTGTGATCAGCTATGATATTAGATGTTTTATTTATGTACGTTGCTTCAGATAAATAGTGTAAGTGTATTTAGAAATTTATTGAGCATTTCTTTTTATTTGTATGACTTATTTTTTAGAGAAACTGTTAGTTTTTAATTTATAGTGCACAATCATGAAGTCATAGATATATTTTTCATTTGAACTGTTTTAGATATACACAGTGTGTTTTAATTTCCATGATTTACGATCATTTATCATACAATATGTTATATGAATTTAAACATCTTTGCAGTTGCTTTACTATGTTTGTTTTGTTTTTAACACATTTGTGAACCATTATTCTTGTTTACATTGAGTGGGGGGGATGTGTTGATTGACAACATTTTCTTGTGACTGTGGTACTCTCTATGATTGATCGTTCCATTATTTTAAATAGTTTGATGATTATGTTTGCTGCTATGGTCCGATGAATCAGAGGTTACTCTGCAAAAGCGCTTACATTTTTTTTCCAATAAAGTTTTATATAGTTTAGCCATGTTTGGAAGGAGTATGTTCTTTTCTTCTAGATTTAATTGCTACCCATACTCCAACCTTCACTGAGTGGTCTGCATTTTTTCTGTCATTTGATTTACAAGAGTTTTATTCCTCCAAATCAGATGAACAAACTTGAAGACAAAACCTTCTTGATTCATGTCATTACTGCTGCATGAAGCTGTTGTCCATTTGTAAGACAATAGAGTAGCAACTATAAAACAGAGGTTGCAAAAGAATTGCTTAAATGTAAATAGCAAACATTTATTCTTAATTGCATAGAGGACACACTTAGAAAGATCCTTGCAGGGGAAAAAAATGTTTGTTCAAAAGTATTTCCAAAGCTCCTTTTTTCCATCTGATTTGGTTCCCTCACCTTTTGAAGTCAATAGGAGCATTTGCTTGTTTGTTTATTTATTTAATTAATTCTATTTTATTTTATTAATTTATCAGTGTGCTTGGTGATATTCTTTCATTCTTTCTTTATTTATTACAAGCCAGGTAGTTTAGGGAACAAACCATCTTCCACTTAAAAAATAGGTCTCCGTATCTTGGGGGTGGTCTGCACTGTAAGTATGGCTATAGAATTAAAGGCTCAAATGTCACCTGCAGTGTAACTATGGTTGTAGTAGTATTAAAGGCTGACATATCACCTGCGCTTTAAGTATGGCTATAGTATTAAAGACTTGCATGTCACCTGCACTGTAGGTATGGCTGTTGTAGATTAAGGGCTCACGTCACCTGTATTCTAAGTATGGCTAAAATATTAAAGGCTCACATGTCACCATACACTTTTGAGCCTTTACTTCAAATTGTTCTTTATTTTTCAAGAATAGCATGCTTTCCTTCAAACCCATAGAAAGGGTAAAAATATATTTGCAGACATGTTCCATAATTTATGGGTTATATTATATTATTTTCCGGCTCTCCAGGGTTCTTTATACATATAGGCTAACAGTTTAAGCACAGGAAAGTGTATAATCTTTAATCATTTTATGCAACATTTTACATGTACTGGAGTCCACCCACAGTTGCCAAAGGAGGAGGAATTTTGCCAACCTGACCCTCATGAGCCTTTTTTGTTAGCTTTTCTTATTTTTGTATAATGTATCTAGTGTCTGTGAGCTCTGAATATCAACTTACATAATATGTTCCTTGTTTGTCCTTGTGAGTATAAAGGTCTTCTTTGGACTCAGACGTCATGACATACTTAGCTTTACAGCTTCTAACTTTACTTAATTCTGCAACGTGCAGCCTGTTCAGATGTCAGTGTAATAATGCATTAACAGTTCTGGAAATGATTTAGTCCAATGTAAGTTTGTAAGTTCTAGCTACAGTGTTCTAGTCCTAAGGCCATCTAGGAACTCTGATTCCTCAAAGTTTGAAATGTAAACTTGTAAACAGTTTAATGCTTCAGACTTTCTTATACAAAGTGGTAATTTATTCCACAACATTGGTATTTTCTGTGATATATATATAGGACCCCCTCCTTGTAGTTTTAAGTCTTTTTATTTTAAATGTACAGTTATTGCTTCTGTGCATTTTGGTCCACTGAATTTTTGTAAGTTCAATATTGCTTGCAACATTTCATTTCTGTATGTATCATATGCAAAAAATAACTTTCCTGTGAAACAGTGATAATAAATTGTGAAAAGTTTTAACTGTTTTTGAAACTATTCTTCATATTTATAACATTTTAAAGCTGTTATTTTATTTTATTTATATTTTTGTGAATTTTCTCAGGACTGATTCCTGTCTAGTTAGCTGTCCCTTAGTATATGTGCAAAAGGTGTTGTTATTCTCCAAAATGGCCTTATCTGTGTTTTATATAACTTATCTTGCCAAAGGAGAAAATTTTCATCCTAGCTGTTTCATTGCTTTAGATACCACTTGATTGACATGATCTCAGAAAGACCTGTTGGATGTTATTATAATACCCCAAATCCTTATATTCAGGTACTTCTGCTAATGCAGTCTTTTCTAAGACTACTGTCTGCTTTAATATTTTTTTTATCTATAATATTTATCTTAGAAAGAAAATGTGCTGTCTACTTCAGCACTACCGGTGTACCCCCTACTACATTTGTTGTGTTGTTTATGCTTTATCCCTGCTAAAGATTCAGTGTTAATAAACAAGATGAAATGCATGTGAAACATGCGTCTTTGCTAATGCAGTAATATAAAATTTAGTCAATGTCCTGTTGGAAGCTATTAACTGTTAACTTGTTTTTTAAATGTTGTTGTTGTGTCTTTTGGCTTTTCCCAGTTAGGGGTCGTCGCAGCGGAACTCCGGTCCACTAATGACTGGCAGTAGATTTTTACGTCCTGAGTTGCCGGCCCTGATGTACAACCTTCAACGAAGGTACGCCCTTTTACGCATGTCTCCACACAGAAGATGCTCTAGCTGAGAATCGAACAGGACGTCTTACTGTGAGGCGACAACGCTACCGCAGCACCACCACCACAGTGTTAACTTGTTTTTTTAAGTAAAAGAGCTATATCTTTGCTGGCTAGAATATTATACTACCCTTATAGGACATGTGTATATATATCAGATGTGTTGAAAGAAAGTATATTATATCTGTAACATCAGCTCTGATGTAGTGTAAACAACTCCCATTCCTGCCAATACACCCACCTGTTATGAGTTATTTACAGATAAACTGTAAACAACTCCCACTTCCATCGATACACCTTTCCATTATGAGTTATTTACAGATAAAATGTAAACAACTCCCACTCCTACTGATAGACCCTCTTGTTATGAGTAATTTACAGATAAAATGTAAACAACTCCTATTCCCACCAATGAGTTATTTACAGATAAAGTGTAAACAACTCCCACTGCCACCAATATGAAGCAGATTATGTCTATCTGCTAGCTATGTTTTGTTTATTTAACTAGTGCTGATACAGCCCTGTGGCAAATGAAATCTGTCCAAATTGTTTATAGAAGGTTGCATAGTGACTTCTTCATTGTGTACTGAACAAAGGCTCCATCAGACAATAGATCACCCTGCAGTGTATTTTATTTATTTATTTACACATTTGCACCTTTAGTTCAGCTCTTGGATAGTCCATTTCCTCTGATAAATTCCATTCTATTTAAGTGATCATGGTTAAATCCTTTTTTTCCTGTCAAAAAAATGAATGCAGTTTCTCCCTCAAACTGCCTATCTTTTCAAGTACCTATTCCTGCAGTGAGAATGAATCTTCCACTAACTTGTACACAGCAATGCCCATATTGTATCTTTGCTGATATTGTAACAGTTTTTTTTTTTTTTAAGAATTACTTTCTCTTTTGCTAATGCTCTGAAAACTATTGCCTAACTGGACTACCCACTCTATTTAATATCCAGTTCACATACTTTGCTGTTCATGAAATGACTGTATTAGTTAAACCTTCGCTCTGCTGAAATCCCTTATGAAACTGTTAAGTGCAAAAGCCATTTTGATTCTGTTTTTAGTTTTTTCTCCAGTAAAGGGTTTATTAAAACTTTTGAAAACCCACTACATTTGCTAGAATACAAAGCTTGTTATCACGGTCAGTAAATCTGGTAGTTAGTGGACAGGATTAAAGCCCTCAGTTGCTAAGGAAATGCTCTTTGTATCAAGGGTACAGGGTTTGAGTCCACCCCCTTCATTTGCCTACTGTAAGGCTCTGAATGACCTATTTGCAGAGACAGTGTTCCCTGCTTTCTCGTGAAAATTGTGTCCAGTGGGTTGGACTTTCCTGGTCAACAAGTAAGTTCAATAAATAAAAAAAATCAGGGAATGTATAGTACAGTACTTGGCAATTAATTTAAACATACAAACAAAGAAGGTCTGCTGTAAAGAGCTGCTTCAGACTCATAGGCTGTTTGCTGTGTTTCAGTGTAATATTTAACTCTCTGGCTGTTAAGATTTAGTATTATAGGGCATCATAGTATCTCTCCTCTTGTCTCTAGGTCTATAAAAGGCAAAGGTAGATAAATTTGATATTGTTTGCTTGAGGAACATTAAGTAATGTTAAACTTATCTTTTGCTTCCACTATGACTGGACGAAAGTGAATGCACATAGGATCAGAGTCCATGAACTGCATTCATCAGGAAAAAAAAACACCTGCCAGAAAACATGTTTTTAAGTCTTTTTTCAAGCCCGCTCACCCCCAAGATGTATATATACTAACTCCACAGTTGCACCAAATCAAAGAAGGTAGAATTTCCCCCCAAAAGGGTATCACTGCTGGCTCAACTTGCTGCCAGTGGTTTCCTGTGGGGGAACTCCAATTGTCAGCAGGTTGAACCTCAGACAATTGAAGCTCAAGCATTCAGTCTTCATCCAGCAGAAGGTTACAACGTGCAAATTCTTGTTCATTATTTTTCTCACACATGAAGTAGCTTAGTCATAACATTCAACCTTCCCACTCTAAAATGTGGAGCACTACATTTCATAATGTAGAACAAATGTGCAACAGGTACTAACAACTTCTACTAAGACAGCATGGTTAAATCAGTTGCCTTGTTTTGAAGAATAAATATCATTCAGCATTTTCAATGAATATTTGTTAAAAAAAATTCTGAACAGTGAATGCCTGACAAACCCTTTCATTGCAGAACAGAGTGGAACATGGAATTTTTACAACTCAAAATGAAGAACGTTCTTTATAAAGATATAGAGCTAAGAGGTATGGACTTGGTGAACTATAACTTGATTAAAGTGATGGACAGGAAGAACTGTTTCCTTCTCTTTTGTGTGTTTTCTCCTGATTTATCTACCCTTCCCCGGTACGTCATTAAATAAAGGTGTCATCACGTGATGACAGCAACTTAAAGTATAGACTGAACTGTGCAACAAAATCATTTAATTCATACCTCAGCCTCCTAGTTTCACTGTCATTCATTGGAACTGTCCAAAATGTTGACTGTATTTCTCCCATTTTATACTTAAGCAACCATGCAAAAATGCACATTAATAGCCTCATTACTGTACTGAATTCTTTCCAGCATGATCATTTTTCTTCTTGTACATGGGCCCTGTGGGGACATCCAGTTGAGTTACTATTAAAGTATAGATGTCTTAATATTAGTAAATGGATAGACACAAATGTTTAAGGCTCCTGGACAACTTGCTGTGGTAATATGCATTGATTCACTACTCATATCGCTCAACATTTCTTTGCCAAACTGTGGAACACTGGCTTTCATAATGTGCAGCACATGGGCAAAATGTGAAACAGTGTTAGTTTACACTTTTAAAGTGTTATTTTGATGAATTAATGTGATTCAGTGTTACTACCATAGATGTTTGGATGTGTTAAGACTCTTTCAACATGGAACAATGTGTAACTTGGAATTTTTAAGACTTAGAAATGGAAATGTTCCTGATAATAAGTGTTCGCAACTGAGTGATTGCACACATTGCAACCCCTGTCACTTTGTGACATGGAAATATGACTGAACCATTTTTTTGCAGGAGGGTAAGCCCTGTACCCACTCCATCCCCTGCTGAAATACACAAAAACACCCATACACATTTAGCCAATGAGAACATAAAATGTAGTTTTAAGCAATTGGGATGCTGTGATATTCAGATGAAGACATGTTTGATCAGTGACACCCATCTCTGTGCATTCACGACATGTTTGATCAGTGACACCCATCTCTGTGCATTCACTGTTTGTCCTGCACTAAGATGTCCTGAAATTACTTGTAGTTTTTCCCATGTTAATCATAAGGTTCCTTATTTATCTTTTACTACTAGATGTTCATCGTGCATACAGCTGCAGTCATAACAGATGGGTTCTCCTGCCGTCAGGCGGGTCCTCGGTCGGCCGAATTCCAAAGTCTTGGTCGGGCGTCGGTTGTCGTCGCTTCTTCCCTGACGTCAGTGCGACAGGGGTATAAAAAAACCAGCCGACGCCATCTTCTTCAGTTATTCTTGCCGCGCGGTGCCCGAAGCAGAAGCAGTTCGCAAGTGCCGGTCGGCCAGCTCCTGAAATTACGAAAATTTTGCAACCGAAGTCTTCTTGAAAGCTAAGTACCCCGTTGGGGAAACTTTTCTTGCCTCAGACCGATGTCAGACAAAGTTAATAATTGTATTTCATGTGGGAAGCAAATACCGCATAAGGATTTTCATTCTCTCTGTATTCCTTGCTTAGGCCCAGACCACGACGTCTCGGTCTGTTGTTTTTGTGCTGCATTCAACAAACGCACCATTAAGCGTCGGGCGGAGTTCGCCCAGCATTATTTTGGCAAAAAATTTAACTATATTATGTCGTCGGATACTCCGACTCCAGTTTTGTCTAAAAAACGCAAAGATAAGGACCGACACACGAAGTCCGCGGCCTCTACCGACACCACGCCAAAGCCGACTACAGGTGTACGCAGCCCCTGACTACCAACGACACTTCTTTGGCGGTGTCTTCTGTACCCGAGGTCGCAGGCTCCTCGGCCCACACCCCGACTACTGATACCGAAGCCACTCTTGGTGGTGAATCTCAAAATGTAGACAGGTCTGCCTTCTCTCAAGGTGTCTTCAGACCTTCCTCTTCTTTTTCCATCAAGGCTTTCACTAAGTCTAAAGCAGCCATGCATTCTAAGAGACTAGCTACACAGGGCCCATCTCCAGGCCCCATGCCTAAAAAACAGATGCTTAAAATGGCTGAGGATTTAATTACTCTTATCAGGGATTCTCAACCCCCCCCCCGGACAAAAGGCCCAGAGTAGAGGAAGAATCTCCCTCCTCTGACCAGGCCTCCATTATATCAGAGCACTCTGATGAACAGGAACATTCTTACTCACCTTTTGAAGATTCTGATGCAGAGGAGTCCATTCCCTCTGTCTCCCCTCCTGAGCATTACTCATTTGGGGAAACCTTGCATACCTTAAGGGAACACTTCCACTGGGAAGGCCAAGAGTACTCAGATTCCAAGAAAAGGCTTGGGGATTTTCTCTTGCTACCTCAGCACAGGCCTCTGGCTATACCTCCTGTCTTAGACATACTAGATGATGTGTACTCAGAGGTCTGCCTTAACCCGGATTCTTTACCTCCAGCCCCAGTCAAGCCTGACAGGTACTACCGGGTTCCTGACTCACACCAATTTTTATACAAAAGCCATGCGGCTGACCCAGAAACTATCTCACAGGGCCCCAAGGGAATTAAGGCCTCCACTGCTAAAAATCCATTACCTTCCGAAAGAGATTCCAGATCCTTAGAAAGGTGGGGAAAAAAGGTATATACCTCGGCCACCTTAACCATGAGGGCATTAAACTGCCAGTTCCATATGCTAAAGTACCAACAGTTTCTGTTATCACAATTGAGAAGTAAAATGTCACAACTTGAACAACCAGACTTGAAGGAGTTGCAGGATTTGACGCATAATGCAGAACAAGTGGGTAAACATACCTTGCAATGTGGTTTTGATGCTCTAGAGGCCTCATGTAGAGCTGCTGTTACACGATCAGTGATACATAGACATGCCTGGCTCAAGGAACAAACCTTACCAGATCATGTCAAAGCTAAATTACTAGATGCCCCTCTTCAAAAGGATGTATTATTTGGTGTTAATGCTGAGGAGGTATTAAAGAAAATGGAGGAGAAGGCTAAATCAATGCAAACAGTGAAAGATTTTCTACAGGTACAACCTCCACGCTTCAGTAGAAATTAGCCTTCCAAAAATTGGTCCTTTCCAACCACGCACAGACCCCAAAGAGGTAGATACAGGCGCCCGAGGGGCAGAGGGCAATCTAAAGGATCGTTTAGAGGCAGACAATGGCAAGCTCCTACACAAAGAGGTGGTGAGGATAGTTCGCAGCCATTCAGAAAGCAAGCCCAATGACTTTCCCCTTTGCATGCCAAACAAGGCTCAAATGGCAGCATCCTTAGGCAGAAAACTGGCATTATTTTCAAAAAATTGGCATATTGTCACAAAAGACAAATGGATCCTGGACATTATAAACAGAGGCTACAGATTCCATTTTCACACCCTTCCAAAAATGAGAGGCATGCCAAACCTGCCACACAATCAAAGGGCAGAGGCACAAAGACAAATTTCAGATCTCATGGACATGAAAGCTATTCAAAAGGTACCAACTCATGAACAGGGTCAAGGTTTTTATTCCAGACTATTCCTGGTACCAAGGAAGGGAAAAGATTGGAGACCTATTTTGGACCTATCCATCCTAAACACATTTTTACTCGTACCAAAATTCAAGATGCTCACTTTACAGCAGCTTCTTCCCATGCTGGGCAAGGAGTCTTGGCTGGTAACATTGGACCTCAAGGAGGCATACCTGCATGTCCCAATCAGACAAAATTGCAGAAGATACCTCAGATTTCTTGCAGGTTCAACCCATTATCAGTTCTCTGCATTGCCCTTTGGCTTATCTACTGCGCCCAGAGTATTCACGAAATGCCTGGCATCAGTAATTGCCTACTGCAGAATTCAAGGGATACAAATATACCCCTATTTGGACGACTGCCTGATCCAAGCGGACAGCAAGCACATACTTCTGAAACATCTGGCTTATGTAATAATGTTGTTGAATTCTCTGGGATACACAGTTAACAAAAAGAAATCAAGACTAATACCCTCTCGGAAAATAATTTTCCTGGGTGCCAACTTGGACACAAACACCCAGATGGCCTACCTCACGCCAGAGAAGCAGGGTCAACTAACTCAATACTTCAGAACATTAGCAAATTTCACCAGGCTGACTGCAAGGAAAATCCTGCAGGCTCTGGGATTCATGGCATCTTGCATCCTACTAATCCCATGTGCAAAGCTGCATATGAGGAAACTTCAGTGGTGCCTGAAAAACCTATGGTCTCAACACAGCCACAGTTTGGAAACAATAATACCACTAATTCCATGTCTTCAAAAGGAATTTCTGTGGTGGGCTCAAGCATGCCAAACAAACACAGGTCTCCCATTCAGCAAGCCTCAAGCAAATCAAGTCATCACAACAGATGCCTCGGACTACGCCTGGGGGGCGCACATGACAGATCGGTGCATTCAGGACAAATGGTCCCAAAAAGAAAAGCACCTACACATCAATCAAAAGGAAATGCTAGCAGTAATAAATGCTATTATAGCTTTCAAAGACCTTCTGCATCCAGGTCAACTATTGATAATGACAGACAACACCACAGTAATGTGGTACATAAACAAACAGGGAGGAACCCATTCATACCCCCTATGCAGGCTGGCCATGTCACTTTGGAACATGGCTCTGGACTTACAAATCGAACTTCAAGCACAGTACTTGCCAGGCAAGGAAAACACGCTGGCAGACAACCTAAGCAGAAATATGACAGATCCACACGAATGGAAGTTGCATCCTCAAGTTTTACAGAGATAATTCAAGCATGGGGAAGGCCAGACATAGATCTCTTTGCCTCCCACAAAAATCACCAATTGACAAAATTCTGCTCAAGGATTTTTCATCCAATGGCCTGGAGAGTGGACGCTCTCTCTTTCAGTTGGACAACAATGACAGTTTATGCCTTCCCACCTCTTCCTCTGCTGCCCAAAGTTCTATTAAAAACCAGAGCAGACAGACCAAAGATGATTCTCATTGCTCCAGACTGGCCAAGACAACACTGTTACCCACTCCTGAGGAGCCTGATGCATTCCCCACCTTGGACCCTGCCTCTAATGCCTCTTCTTCTGACTCAGCACAACTTCAAAACTCTTCACAGTCAGCTGAAAACACTCAATCTGGCTGCATGAAAGATTCCTTAACATCACAACAGACCCTACTCTCCAAGGAGGTGCAGGATGTCATTTTGGAGGCCAGAAGGCCGTCTACTAGAAAAGCTTACTCTGCAAAATGGAAACGGTTTTGTGCCTGGAATGAGAAAAAGGGCCAGAATCCTGGAAAACTGAACTTACCTCAAATTTTACAGTATCTAGCTGAGCTGCTAAGCAGTGGGCTTTCATTCTCTTCCATCAAAATCCATGCCTCGGCCATTTCTGCAGAATACAACACTGATCCACCTTTATTCTCTCACCCCCTCTTAAGACAGTTCCTCAGAGGGGCTAAGAATATTAAACCCCCAAGGAAACAACCAATACCTGCGTGGGATCTCAATTTCATTCTAGAAAAGCTGACCTTGCCTCCTTTTGAGCCAGCTGCCTCAACAGATTTGCAATATTTGTCCTGGAAAACAGCTTTCCTTCTGGCTATTACCTCAGCTCGTAGGGTATCGGAACTACAAGCCCTCATGGCTGTGCAGCCTTTTATTATCTTCCATCAGGACAGAGTTTCCTTACGAATCAACCCGTCCTTTATGCCAAAAGTGGTATCCAGGGTAGCTTTGAATCAGGCTATACACTTACCTACCTTTTATCCTAATCCTCAAAACAAAGGGGAGAGATTACTACATTCCTTGGACATCCACAGGCAACTGCGTTATTATTTGGACAGAACAAAGCCTTTCAGAAAATCAGAACAGCTCTTTGTGTCCTATGCTATAGGAGCTCAAGGGAAGCCAATTTCCAAACAGACAATCTCAAAATGGATAGCCCACTGCATACGCTTTTGTTACACTTTTCATGGCAAAACTTTGCCTGCAGGCATCAGATCTCACTCCACAAGGGCCACGGCTACCTCTGCAGCTTTCCTCAGAGGAGTTCCTACCAAAGATATTTTGGAAGCAGCCACTTGGAGTTCTGTGCATACCTTCTCCAAGCACTACCACCTACCATTATACTCCAAAACTAGAGCAGGCTTTGCCACTGCAGTCTTGCAGGGCATCCTGGCTCCTCCTAGTTCCACCTAGTGCCTACCACCCCTTTCTTAGCTTTGGGATTCTACCCATCTGTTATGACTGCAGCTGTATGCACGATGAACATAGTACAGTTTTGTACCTACCATAAATGTAGATGTTCGAGTGCTAATACAGCTGCAGTCCAGGTTTCCTCCCTCCTTCCCTCTTGGGACAGGCCTATTGGCTAACACCTCCTCATACAACCTGATTGGGGTATTCATTTATGGTGTATTTGCTTGCAACTACTGTATTTTGATTATATGGCATTGCTTTATTACACAAATGTATGTATTGCCTTCCTTCTGGGGGCACCTGACATCTGGGGCAAGAAAAACTGAAGAAGATGGCGTCGGCTGGTTCTTTTATACCCCTGTCGCACTGACGTCAGGGAAGAAGCAATGACAACCGACGCCGGACCTAGACTTTGGAATTTGGCCGACCGAGGACCTGCCTGACGGCAGGAGAACCCATCTGTTATGACTGCAGCTGTATTAGCACTCGAACATCTACATTTATGGTAGGTACAAAACTGTACTTTCTCTGCCTCTCCATTTCTTGGCAACAAAAGTTCTCCAAACATAACAGTCAGGAATCTATAACATATCGCCTTATCCCACCCATGAGTGATTGGTGGGTATTTTGGATTAAGTTAGGTATGGGGTATACCCAGTCTCACTTAAACGTAAGGATTCTGTTGATACATGACTGTATTCTTCTGATTAGGGTTATTGTAAAAGTAATGCATGCACTTTATTGGATAGCCAGCAGAATTTGTAGAATTGGCAGTGTAATATTCAAGTCCTGGTTCTGTAATACAGCATGATCTTCAACAGTTATTCTAAAAGGACTCAAAAAAAGCACTCTTTCATATAAGAACATTAATAAAGTAGACTTCACTTGGCACATTGATTCTAAAGAGCTAACCATTTTTGCAATTATAAGTTCATAGGTAGGTACTAGGCTATTGGCCCTAGGGCCTGTATAAGCCTAGCCAAATGTACCCTGGCTTTCGCCACCCAAGAAAATTGTTTTCCTTTGCCACTGTCAAGCAGAGCCACAGAAGTGATCCCCAGGGTGAATTTCCTATCTCCCATCCAATCATCAAGATTTTTCTTGAAGAGTGCAAATGAGGACTTTTGTTTGATATAGATAGGTAGTTTGTTCCAGAGTATGGGAAGTTTCTGAGACAGGATTCTATCCCTCCAGCATGTTCTGTTTATTGTGGTGACGAGGTTTAGGTCCCTAGAGCGTGTAGCTTGTAGGGATTGGGATTTCTTTAAGTGGAGCATGTCTAAAAGCTCTGGGTTTGACATATCTTTGTGTGTTAGGCAGAGATCGCCTCTGAGTAGGCGATATGCAACGGAGTAAAGCTGAAGTTTTTTGATATGGTATCTCTTTGAGGCTGGTAATCCTCTTTGTGAGGTATTTCTGTGGCCTTTCCAGTTGTTGTAGATGTCTTGTGAGGTACATACCAAAAGAGGCATTGTACTCTATAATGGGTCTAATGAGTGACGAGTAGAGGGGAACAATGACCTCTTTTTTCCTGGATGAGAAACCTTTTGTGATGAGGTGTGCCACATAGAAGGATTTCCTGACTACTGTGACGATGTGATTATCAAAGGAGAGACTACTGTCCACCTGTGTTCCAAGGTCTCTTATCACACTTTCGGTGTTAAGTTGACTACCACCTATTTGGTAGTTCATGGGTACTGAGTTTTTACCAAAAGGGATGGCAATGCACTTTTTGGCATTGAGCTTGAGGCCATGGCTTTGACACCAGGCATCTGTCTCAGCGAGGCCCTTTTGTATGATGTCCACATCTTTTGGAGTTTTGATTATGGCTCCTAGTTTGCAGTCATCTGCGAACTTCGTTAGCCAAAGACCTTCTGTGTTGGCCTGTACTTCAGAGAAGTAGATACCAAACAGGAGATGACCCAGAACTGAACTCTGTGGTACTCCACTTGTCACTGGTCTGAAGATGGATTTGGAATCTGCTACTTTCACAGTGTGGGTTCTGTCAGTGAGACAGTTGGCAACCCATCTTGTGACATAGGGATTTATACCTAGTTTAGTGAGTTTATCTATAATTCCAGAGTGGGGGATGGTGTTGAAAGCCTTGGCGAGATCTAGATAGGCTGTGTGAACCACCTTACCCTCATCTACGGCTTTGGTGACTGCTTCAAAGAAGTCTGTCAGGTTTAGGAGACATGATCTGCCTTTTACAAACCTGAACTGGGTGGGGTCCTGAGTTTAGAGATTACCAATGTCATTATTTATAAGTTCCATGATGATACGCTCCATAGCCTTGCAGACCTGGCTCGTTAGGCTAATGGGGCGGTAGTTTCCGGGGTCTGTGGTGGCTCCCCCTTTGTGGAGTGGGATAACTGTTGCTGTGTGCCATTCACTGGGCACATAGCCTGAGGTGAGGTTATGATTGAACATGATACTTAGGTGGGGTGCCAGTTTGTTCTGTAGTTCGTGTAGAACGCAGCCTGGGATGTTGTCTGGTCCCATGGATGCTGTGTTCTTGGCTTTTGAGAGTGTGGTTTTTACCTGTGCAGCCATGATTACAGGAACTTTGCATTCTTCTGGTATAGAGATGGACCCTTTAGGGGATGACAGAGGGGTAAAGTTAGCACTGAACCTATCTGCCAGGATGTTGGCAATATCAGTTGGTTCTGTATATTTAGTGCTATTGTGCTGTAACTCAGAGCAGATCTGAGTGTTGCCATTGAGATTCTTGACATAGCTATAGAATGCTTTGTGGTTGTCTTTAGAGTCAGTGGCGATTTTGTTTTCATAACTAGCTTTAGAGGATTTTATGAGGGATCTCAGCTTCTTACTGAGGCTGACCAGGGAGTTTTTCCAATCATGGGATTTTACTCTTTTTTGCAACAGTTTCTTTCTTCTGTTGTAGAGTTTGTTTATGGCAGGGGACCACCAGATTGGCTTCCTTTTTTTGGAGGATAGCATCTTGGTTCTGTTAGGGACTTGCACGATCCATGCACTCGTGTAAGTGCTTATAAAGTGCATTTGTGTAGGACTCAGCAGTCATACCTCTATTGTCCATCAGCATGGGTGTCGTGAAGTTTGCCACTTCTGTCTTAAGAAGCGTGAAGTTGGCTTTGGAGAAATTTTTTTACTGTGGTTTCCCTAATGGGGGGTGGGGGAGGGATGTGGATGTCTAGGGTGATTAGCATGGCCGGCCTTAGGCATAGGCCAACTAGGCGGCCGCCTAGGGCACCGGTGTAGCAGGGGCACTTTTCCAGTATTTATTTGGTGTAGGTAGACCAGGATGGGGGCACCAGGTAATGTGTTGGGGGGCGCCGTGGAGCTGTTTTGCCTAGGGCACCAATTGACCTAGGGCCGCTCCTGGTGATTAGCTTGCGGTCGCATCTGACTAACGAGGAATTGACCTCTGGTGTGGAGCACCGGTTGCCCATGTTGGTAATAACCAGGTCTAGGATATTGCTGCCCCTGGTGGGGGTGTGGATAAGTTGATCCATGACATTAGAATTTATGAATTCCAGAAAACATTGAGCACAAGAGTTGGTACATGAGTAGTTTTGCCATTTAATGGTAGGGTAGTTTAAATTGCCCATTATTAGAGTGTTAGCTTGTACTCTAATACTTTCCATTATGAAATTGTGGTCCAAAAAGGGGTTATATCTTTCACAGTTTGTTCAGAAAAATCTTCTGTTCTTTACTCTTGATAAAAAGTTTGTCGTGTCTTTCTGATCCATGTAAAAAAATTCAGTTTATGTTTAGGTAAAGTTTGTAAAGTACACTGGAAGTATAACCAGAGTGACAGCACACTCGCTATCATGGAACTGTATAGAGAACTGTTCATAGGAATTGTGCCAATCCCCAACCCTTCTCTCTAAACTTTTTAGAGCAACTCAATGACAGTATTTACAGGAACAATGAAAAAAATCATTTTTGTACATTTATCACATGTTGTAATTGATATAAAGAACTTTGGGCTAACCGAGATTGTTGATGGTTGCAAACTTGGTGCCATCATAAACTCCCTAGAGGACCACCAGATACTACAGTTAGGAATTACATGTATAAAAAAAATAGTGCTGAAACCATGGCCTCACTTTAAATGCCAAAACATGTAGTGTAGTATCCTTTGGAAGACAGATGCACACGTTTCTATCAAGTAAATTGTACCCTCTCCCCAAAATTGATAGTGTTATTAGAGACTTGTGCACATTTGTAAACAATGAGCTCTCCTTTGACAACCATTTATCCGTGGTTATTAGAAAATCCTTCTGTCTAGCCCAGCTGATTACCAGGGATGTATCTTGTAGGTCCGAGGATGTTATCATACCTCAACACCTCTGTCATTAGACCAGTTGCTGAATACTATACTGCTTTTGGCATGTACGTGTCCAGGTACATGATTCAACTTGAAAATCACATTTCCTTGCAAAAAGAAATTAAGAGACTGAGGTCTGTTACCTATGCTGAATGCTTTAAGGCCCCATCCCTCTTTTCTGCGGACTCTTTAGGGGTGCTCCCTGTCTAACCTATAAGGTTTCAAATGACAGTGACCTCCTTCATGCTTGCAAAATTGGAAAAACTATGTATGAACATCTGCACAAAAGATGTCAGCCTTCACCAAAACATAATCTGAATCTGCTGGCAGGATTGATCTCTTTCAAAAAATTCCTTGGTTATGAAACAGACTCCTCCTACATGTTAAACATAGCAGTTTTCTCACCCTCTTCTAATGTAACTTGCACAAATGGATGGTATCTATAAATGTAACCTTATTCTCACCTCATAATCTCTTATGGAAAAGGATAATATGCAGTGGGAATTGTGGTGGTTTTACTACAAATGAATACCAGGTCAGCCTCCTAATAACAAGCTGTGAGCATGTGATGGGAGCGTTATTACTTTAGCTGGTTATGACAATAGATAGGTTCTTGCCCTACATGTTCAAAACAAGTGCCTAACCTTTTTAATGCTAGTTTCTCTCTGCTAAACAGTATCATAATAAATATCTTTTATACATCTCAAAGAACAAAGGGTATCAGCCTATCTAGTGTCTATCTATTAGTGGTCTAAGACTCAATGTTGAGATTTACAACACAATGAAAAATAAACTGCATTTCAAACAAGAAATAAATTCTGAATTTTGGTTAGACCTTTAAGGAAGTTTTTAGCCTCTCCCTGTACCTGCATCATGCTCACCTTTTCTACGCATAAATACTTACCATGAGATCACAGTAGCTGTGAGCAAGGAGAATAGTCTGAGATAATTTAGCTTTTTGCTTACTACATATTCCCCTACATTCACAGTTTCAGTTATACTATTATGAGGATCATATTTATGGTTCTTAGAATGGCAACAGTCACCCATTTTAAGTGACCACTGCCCTGTGGCTTCAGTAGGATCTTTCAGTGCATCCCAAGATGGATCAGATGTATGTCATAGGGGTCTGCCCCGTAAAGCAAGGAGTCAACCTGTCTTATGGAATGTGACGGTTTTGTGTGTTAGCTGAGCCTTGGTGAGTCTAATCTGATAACAGCTCTAGTTCTGTTATTCAGATTTGTCATTCTTATTTGGAATAGCCCATTTCACTACACATTTAGAAGAGTGAAAGGGAACAAGAACCCCTGGTTTATGTCCAGTCTCAGATCTTAGCACAAGGATGGCACAGACTTATATTTCATGGAAGAAAAACCTTCCCCAGGACTAACACAGATACTGCATTTGGTTTCCTAAAAGTAGTAGAACCAAACCAATAACTGTTGTTAGTCTTAGAGATCGTACCTTGTAAAAAGTCAAATGAATCACTCTCCACCGAAAAAGTAATTTTAAAAAATTGTGGTTACTGTTTATAATTTTTAGAGAATCATTTAAAATCTGCCCATTTAAATAACAAAAATGTCATCTAAAAACTTTAAGAAGGAAGATATTGAGAATATATACTGTTGTCAATAGATAGGTGCTCCCTCCAGCAAAGTAGCAAGTTGGCATACATTGGAGCTATTTCTGGTCCAATAGCAACATCCTTAATCTGGTGGAAAATTTCACCTTCAGATAGAAAGCAGTTATTATGGCGCACCAATTCCATCCAAAGACAAACCTGACTGACAGTCCTACCATCCATAATCTTAGTGAAAAGAATGTCTTCTCTAAACCAGTCCAATCCCACATCACGTGAACACCTCTCAACTGTCCAGATTTTTGCAGAATGTCCAGATTTTTGCCTCAATTTGTACTTTTCTGGAAAATCACTGAGGACTGAAGTCACTAAATAATGAGAGAAATTTGAGTTTCATACTTTCTAGCCATCATAAAATGCGTAGTAATGCAAATAGTTTTTTATCGACTTTATAAGTTTATAAGAGCAGTGTTTAAAATCTCTCCCTACTTTTGGACCTTCCCCCCCTCCCCCATTATTTTGGCCTTGTCCAGATTTCTTATACTGTGAGGTTGAGAGGTATGATCACGTGGAATTGACGTAAATTAATCAGTAGCATCTCCAATAACAAAGAACAAATTTTCAGCATATTTAAAATTCCAAAGACTGTCCAAAAAAAATCTACGAGTCTTTGAGTACCTTACCATAACTATGAAGAACCACTTTTAAGCTTATCTCCATGACCACTACCAGAGGTTCAGTCTTAAAGCCCATCAAAGAAGTGATGAGTCTGAGAAGTAGCTCTGTACTACATTTGTGCACTTTTGGAATTCCAAATATCATCAGTATTACTGTTTTGTTTCTTTTAACTAGTAAAAACCTGTACAGTTCCATGCTTAGATTATGATTCAGCGTAGAATAGTATAGGATGGAATCAACACATGCATAAGCAATGTTCACTTCATTCTTGGTTGTAATGTCTTGTGATGAATTATCTAGCAACGCAAATACATTTTTGAAATATACTTTACCATGTGCATCAAGATGACCAGTTTCATTACTCATGTTTTTGTTGACTCTTAAAAATTCCATTTCTTCCACTGTCAAAATTGAATGGCAACTGATACCTTTTGCCACAAATGTGGCATATGCCCTCTTCACACTTTTTCTCAAAGATAGAAATTAGTGGAATCAAAGAGGGATTGGCCATAGCCTTCCTCCTTACCGAACACTCAGAATATATATTTTCAATTTCTGCAAACAACAAGGGGAAATTCAGTTTTCCAGTGAACAATTTCTGATGAACAACTGCACTTTTGTTAAAACATCTGCAAACTCTGCATAGTCCAATGGCTCAAATGCAAAATCTTTTTTTTATTTAATTCTTGTAGATGGGCAAGTCACTGTAATTAAAAATTTTAAATGCACTTGAAATCTGAACTGTCATGGAGTTAGTGTCATTCAACAAAATTATTTCCTGTTGTGAATATGACCCTGTTGTGACCTCTTGTGCTGGCGAGTCTGTGGATTGCTCTTACCATTGGATATTTTTAACTCTAATTGTTGATTGTAGGGGTTGGCTAGTCCTTTGGCAATTTTTTTTTACCTGCTTGGCTTTTGATTTTTCTTAAAAATTAATCGTGAGCCACCTCTTTCAAGTCACATTGAGTTGCTTCATCATTCCTGTTAATCGTTTGACTTTCAGAAGATGTATTAATGTTGGACATGTTGTAATTCTATAAGGAATAAACCCAGTGGTTCGTTTATTCTTTTATCTTCCTTCTTCTTCCTGATATTTTCACAAATTCTGCCAGTTTGATGGGAAATGTCCACAAAGTCATTTTCGTAAGAATTAAATAACAACTACTTGGTAATTAATGCAGTTGTCATACTTCAGATATTAATTTAGCTATCCGTTTATCGTTTCATTATACTAGAAAGGAGCTCTGTTTTGACCTCTCTGACTCTGTCTCCCTATATAAATATATGCACACATTTAAGTAACTGGCCTGGATTCAGAAGCAGGCTAGGCTGCGATTTGTAAGGCTGTATCAAAACAGGGCCTTTTAATATGATCACAAAAGCTAGTGATATAGAGACACATTAGTCACATTGAGAAAAAACTCATTATTGGCTATTTTGCATTTGTCTGAATTGCTAACAGGCACATTTCTGATGCCCTTGTTGTAATCACATCTCGCTACCACAGGCACCCCCTCATTCATTCACCCCAAACACATACACACTTTCAAATACACACACACACACACACACACGCATCTCAGCTACAGTCACTTGGAAACTCAGGTAATGAACCATGACCTATGTGCAGTAATAGCGAGAATCAGGTAGCTGCTAGGAGGAGCATGCATAGAAGGTAAAAGGCGAAGTAAACCTCAAAATGGTTTAAGAAAGATATAAATGAAAAGGCCAGTTAGAATGACTTACTGAGAGGCATGAGATGATGTGAACAATTATGTGGAGGTGACACGTAGCACCCTCAAGTATAACTTTGGCAAAGTGAATATTGTCAAAAGCTGTAAATGCAAATGATTGAAGAAATCATCAGCATTTAAAGCTGACTTTAGCTGCAAAAAAAAAAGGTTATACACGGCAAATACAGGTAAACTCATAGATTGGTAAAGGTATGGAGGTGTGTGTGTCTGTGTGTGTGTGCGTGTGTGTGTGCCCACGTGCGTGTGTGCGCCTGTGTGTGCACGTGTGTGTTTGAATGCGTGTGTGTGTGTTTGAATGTGTGTATGTGTTTGGGGGGAGTGAAAGAGGAGGTGTCTGTGTTAACGAGATGCATTGTCCACCAATGATGATTAGAACAAGGGCAGCAGAAATGGGCGTGTCACCAAATGTGATCTGTTTATAGGCTCTTGGATTATTGCCTTCATTGTAATTTACATAGCTTTTATATGGAAATTTTAGATTTCTGGAACTCATTCAAGAAAGTAAGGTATTTTTATGTATTCGTTTTTGGTGACCCTGCCTCCAAATCCGCATCTGTCATGGCCTAGGGCCCCTTAACAATCACCAAAGAAAAGCAAAGATGAGCATCATAGCACAGTGCCATCTTAGCAGCAGTGGAGGCTTTTGACTTAGACCAACATTTAAGCCCCTAACTCCTGCACATTGTGTGCAGTGACGCCAGTGCAGTGTGTGTGTGTGTGTGTGTGTGTGTGTGTGTGTGTGTGTGTGTGTGTGTGTGTGTGTATGTATGTATGTATGTATGTTTGCTATCCCTTGCACATCTTCCACTGCAGACACTCTACCTGGGTAACTTAAACTACCCTGCTATAAATTAGAAATAACACAAGACTCCAAACATGTAGGACCAGAGATTCCAGGCCTTTGCAAACAAAAACACCCTGAGCCAGTTAGTCTGCACAGCTACTAGAGGTGCTAACATCCTTGACCTGGTCCTCACAAACATGGTAGGAGATTGCAACCCCCTCCCCCCATGTAATATCTTCACTAGTCAGGTTGGACGATAAAGCTGTCTGCTTTGAAATAAAACTAAAACCCAGGACCCTAGCTAACCTTGGAACTTTTAGGTATTATTCTAAGGCAAATTTGCTACTATTAAGTGACATACTAGCAAACTTATAAGTCCCTGAAACCCTAAGAACACTGCCATGTATATAGACAAAAACCCTGTACAATCATGAATCCCATCATTAATAGGTTGTATGACAAAAGGAAGAAAAATGTACCAACAATTAGGAATTGCAGTGAATAGCAAGGTAAAAAACTGCCTTGTTAATCTAAACAGGCAACTCAGGGAGGTGAATCAAGTCTAACAGGACCATATTTTATAATCTAAACAGGCAACTCAGGGAGGTGAATCAAGTCTAACAAGACCATATTTTAGGTAAAAAAGCATTTTTCAGCTATGTATGCAACCTCAAAGGCAATACATAACAATGTGCTTAATTAATTGTAAGTGGATGCACCTATACTGAGCCAGAATATATAGCAAATCTACGGGCAAACAAATTTAGCTCCACTTTTATCCCCCCCCCGACACCCCTCAAGAAGTATCCTCAACCATAATTCTCCCAACTGTCACAAGGGAACGGGTACTGGATGCATCTTCCAAGGCCAAGAACAATGCATTGATGGACCCCAATAATATCCCATGATGCCTTCTTAATACCATGAAACATGACCTATCAGGACCACTAGAATTAACTGTTTACCTGAAGTCTTCAGACAGGCTTCATGCCTAGTGAATGGAGGACTGCAACTGTCAATCCCTCTTCACAAGGGCAGGTCATCTGTTGACCCAGCTAACTACAGACCCATAAGTCTTACTAGTGTCATATGTAAAGCCATGGAAAGAATTAGCATGTAAATGATATACAATAACATACAAAGCTTTCATACACTGGATCCAACCTAGTTTGGTTTAGCCAACTTGGCTGACTTCTTTGAGAAGGTCACCTAAGCAATGAACGAGGGTAGAACAGTGCATAATGTCTACCTTAACCTGACAGAAACATTAGAAACAATACCCACTTGAGCATCATAGACAAACTCACAAAGTTAGGTATAAACCGCCTATACCAACCACTGGGATAGCCAGCTGGTTCAAAGATAGGACTCAAGAAGTTAGGACAAGGGAGTCTACCTCTACAAAAAGGCTAGCCACTAACAGAGTTCCTCAAGGCTCAATGCCGGGGCTGGCATCTACTTCTCTGAAATCAAGGCTAACATTATAGGTCTCTGGCTGACCAGGTTTGCAGACAATTGTAAACTAGGCACAATCATGGAATCCCCTGAAGACACAAATACCCTCCAGGAAGGCTTGACACAGAAGAATAACTGGTTCCAAAGCCATGGTGTAGAACTCACTGCCAAGAAATGCATAATAGTATCCTTTGGGAAGGAAATTACCACATTGATAATACATCCCCTAAGAGTAGACCCAGTGGTTAGGGATTTAAGATTGTAGGTTGACAGTAATCTGTCCTTTGACCATCATGTGCCTACAGTAGTAAGAAAATCATTCTATGTTGTGCAACTTATAAGCAAGGGTATGGCATCTAGGTCGAAGAATATTGTTCCGCTGTACTCAGCCCTCATTAGACCAGTCACTGAGTACAGTGACCCCTTCTGTATGCACTTGACCATGGAATATGAAACAATTATAGAGGTTCCTCACAACAAGAATACAGGGAGTAAACAACATGTCCTAACTAGACTGTCTCAAAGCCCTATCCCTTCACTTCATCTCCAACAGACTGCTGAGAGGTGATCTATGCCTGGCCTACAAAGCACCCTGTAATGCCAGTCTGATGGATCTGTTGCACATCCGCAAAACAAATAAACATAGCTGTCAACCTCATATTTCCAAACCGAGGAACAGTATTTCTCATAATGTAGAACAAATAGGCAAAATGTGGACACATACTAATGGCTCACTAACAGCTTCAACTAGGAAGGTCACAGGATGGTTAAAATATGCTGCTTTTACTTATAAAAAATATTTTAATGAATTAATACAATTCATTTCTATTTACTACAGATATCAATTAAAAAATTCCAACACTGGATGTGTGACAGACCCTTTAAATGTAGAACTTCAAGGAACATGAACTTTTGAAGACCCCAAATGAGATACGCTCCTTGTAAAGAGGTACACTTGAGAGGTATGCAAATAGCATCCGAATTACCCAACTTAAGGACATAAACCTCATCTGCAACATAAATAGGACATTTGTGAGGACAGGTGTGTGCCTCAGACACTACCACTTTTCTGGAACAGTCTTCCCATCCATATAAAGCAGAGTTCTTCCCTTACCCAATTCAAGCGTAACCTGGACCAGTAGGTTGGGAACTGGAAATTTGCCTCTGGTCTGGCACATATGTCTCTATTAGACAGAGGCAGTCTGTAAATATTTGACCACCCATGCAAAAGCAAGCATATACCCTTTAAAATAACCGTAGGGTATCAGTACTTGTCAGATACTTTTGGGAAACGTGGCTAGGCTTAAAAAGGCCCCCTGGAGTTGTTAGCCTGATAATTTCCTATGAACCTTTGCAGTTACCCTTCAGTTTTGTCCACACAAGCCACAGCCTTCGATATCCACTGAAGACTCCAGTCCGGCAAGAAGCCCACTGACCCCAAGTTGTGAGAGCCAAAATTAAGTTGCTTATTCCACCCCCCACCACCACCACCACCACCAACAACTCTTCCAGTGATTGTGCCTACTACTCCAACATGAATGCCATTGGTTACAGTCAGGCCTTCATCCATCTGCACCAGTTAGAAAATAGAGTGATAGAACATTGTAGTGAATCTCATAAGAAAAGTGTGCTCACATGCTAATCTGAGTAGAAATCAGTTTTCTTAAACATCAGTAAGGACCATCACATCTGCTATCATTGAACAACTGTCTTTTTGAAAAGAAAATGTAAAATAAGCATGATACACACACACACACACACACACACACACACACATATATTGAGAGAGACAGGTAGATATAGATATATATATATATATATATATATCTGTTTAGATATCTTTATATTTATCTATATCTATTAAAATAGTCATCTGTCTTTCTATCTATTGATCTGTCTACATGTATGTACTTGGGTATTTATCCCAATGACATATTTAAGTAACAGGATATATGTAATAAATCTGTGTATAACATTTTGGGATCCATTTCATGATGTCCATATTTTTCGTGATATATATCCTCTGTCCATCACCAACACATTTCTCCACATCCTGTGTATATCCAACTCACCAACAAACTGTCACAAACATTTCTCTAAAATCCTTTTTCTGCCCACAGAAGGATAAAACATACCTTCATTTCATGCTCAAAATTAAATTCCAGTCCTCCAAAAATCAACCACTTCCACAGCTATTACAACTTAAATCCAGTCCTTAGAATCCATATCTGTCATCACTTTATCAGAAAGTCAGTTATGTTAGTTAAACATAAAATATCACAATTAATGAATTGGCAAATGGCATTGCTAAACAGTCCTCTATCCTAAATAATGAAACTAAATGAGATCAACCGGCCTAAAACCAGAATAAGTAAAATCAACACAATGTTACATTTCCCTCATTACAGTACTAACGTAATACCAAACGCTTACCCTAAAAATTGAAAAATCACCACATAAGAAGAATGGAAGACTGTCTTTGTATGAGCCCATTCTTAACCTAGAGAAATGTCTATTAAATACTCAAGTTATGCAAATGACATAAACAGTAAAAAAGAGATAAATGGACTATTTGTAGGATCTATTTCATGTAATATATTGTATGTAAGAAATTTCATGGAATTTGCTGTATACCCGAACATGTTCTATGTACAATAGTATAACTACATTTAAGCATAAATACGTAGCTCCATGCAAGGGTGCCAGGACCACAGGGTGAGAGGGAGCGAGTATCCCCCCACTTTAAATAGAATCTCGCTGACTTTTCGACACTGCCATCAGTTCCTGGCATGGCTTTAAAAAAAAAAGGAAGTGATAAGTCACTCTGTTTATTAGTGTGACTCCTCACTTTACACCACAAACATAGTAATAGGATGTGAGTAGCCAGCTCATGACCTGTTTCTTTGTGTTGTTTCTGCTGCTCCCTGCCTCCTTTCTACATTTAACAAAAAAAAAATAAAAAAATCTGCATAAGCTTATTTTTGTTGAGGTGTGCAGGTTCCTACATTGGCTGCCTTCTAGTCAGAGTGGTTATATATCCAAGATGTCCTCTTGTCTCATACAAGTTTTTTAATCTCTTTTTTATGTTAATGATAATATAAGAAGAAGACATTTGTCTTAAAAAGTAGTGCCGCTCATTGATTTTTTTCTTAGTAGCTAGATATTATAGGCCAGCGCGAGCGATGTTTTCTGTAAGTAGAAATGTATTAAATGTCAGCCTCAAACCTATAACTTCTTTGCTTACAATTTTGGGACAAAGACATAAAATCAGCGGCACCTTTTAAAAATGACTCCAATTCACCTAAATTTAATGGACGCAGCAAGTTTTACATCAGAATTAATTTTCTGGACAATAAAGACTATGAAACTCTGATATCTGGCATTACTGACTGTCTAATCCTCAAAAAGTTACAGGCAAATCCACATTTTTATAAGGGATATGGCAAAAAAATAAGGAAAAATCAGGGATTGAGAGGTTTGTTCAGCCTCAGAATATATAGTGGAGGTAAATTGTGCTTGATGTGTGTGTGTGTGTGTATGTGTGTGTGTGTGTATATATATATATATATATATATATATATATATATATATATATATATACACACACACACACACACACACACAGATATATATGTCTATATATATATATATATATATATATATATGGGTCTACTTTAGAACACCGACAAGCCAGTTCGCCGACACACAAACCACTGACACCAAACAACCGACAACACACAATACCGACAACGCAAAACACCGAACACCATTACACCGACACACTACACGTAAACAACACATTACACTACATTACATATCCACTAGCCCTAACCCAAACCCTAACCCTAAGGTCCGACACTACCACACACTTACCCTACCTGCACCCTAACCCTAACTCACTTAACCCACCCCTAACCCTAAGATCCGACACTACGGCACACTTATCCTACCTGCACCCTAACCCTAACTCACTTAACCCACCCCTAACCCTAAGGTCCGACACTACTGCACACTTACCCTACCTGCACCCTAACCCTAACTCACTTAACCCACCCCTAACCCTAAGGTCCGACAGTACCAGACACTTACCCTACCTGCACCCTATTCCTAACTTACTTAACCCACCCTAAAACATAAACCTGTCACTAACACACACTTATATTACCCAAACCCTAACTCCGACACTACCGCACACTCACCTTTCACACACCCTAACCCTAAATCCCTCACTATTGCACACTTACCTGTCCGCTCCCTAATCCTAAATCCCTCACTAGCACATACTTACCAAGTCGCGCTTACACGTTCCCCTTGTCGGTCTTCCAGCTGTCGGGATTTCAGCATGTCGGTCAACTGCGTTGGCGGTCCTTTTCACGTTCCTGTTCTGCGTGTCGGCGAACTGGTGTTTCGGTAATTTGAAGAGGACCCATATATATATACATATATACATATATATATATATATATATATATAGAGAGAGAGAGAGAGAAAGATACAGTTATAGACAGATAGATATATAGATATTTGCTTCTGTGCCTAAAAACTTAAAATGATCCTCAGAGCAAACAAAATTCATCTGAGCCAGTGTGTTCTGTGTGCTGGTTTTGACCTCGGTCAGTGTTGGGTAGCTATTTGTTTCAGAGATGTTGTCAGTATTTCTGGCTTAGATGTTTCATGAGATCTTGAACCTAATTACTCTTGGCATCTACTATTGTATATATCAGAGATAACTGTATGTATAGGGGACATGGGTATGAGGAGGCCTGCGAACCCTACCCAGGTACAAACATTTTTAAACCTGCTGGGGTGCCTGGGTATTCAGCTTTTATGTGTAGCGGAAGTAGGCTGATGCCAGTATTGTGGTGCCCCTTTTCAAACTAACCACTGTTGTGGAGTGCATCACACTATATTACTTGGCTATTTCTACATTCAGAGTATAAAGTGTGCAGTGGGCTGCCAGGGCTGTGACCAACAGTAGATTGAAAGCATGGAGTTGCTGCTCCTCTGCAATCATAGTTGCTGTTCACCACTGTGTAGTTAGAGTTCTTCAGAGCCCATATACCACACAGGAGCCAAAGTATTTCCTTTCCTGTAGTCTTTCAGGTCTGCAGCACACAAGCAGTCTGTGCGAACAATGTAATCAGACGTTTGTGTAAAAGTATATATGTCACTCATACTTGTAATGGGGTAAAAGAAGGCAGTTGCTTCATTTGTACTGTAATTTGAAATTTCTGTGGAATTATTTTAAACACTACTCTTACTGACACTTTACACAGCTCATGTTACCTATATATAAAAAAAAAAGACTTAAAAAATCCCATTCAGGTTCTTAAGTGCCCATCTTGTACTCTACCTCTACCCCCGCCTTAAGCATCTTCCGGCACCCCTGCTTGTTTGGAATGTCTGTTTTATCTTGTAAGTTAGCAACTGTTGGGTACGTCCCTCCATCTGTACCTGTGGGTAGATTATGAAGATATACATGAGTTTATGGGAAGGACAGAATGTCTGAATGGTATTCAAAACTGAATGTATTTTATGATTCTCGGCCTTTGTGAGGATTCATAATTGTTTCATTTTGTTGTAGATGCACTGATCTGCAGTTACTACTCAAAAGGTAACTTTCCCTGAGCTTCATCAAACATAAACATGTCTTAAAAGATGGTGATGCCACACATAAGTAAATATGAAAACATCTTCCAGCAGTCAACAGGGTCCTTCAGAAATTTCATATTCTGTGGGATTATTGTTAGTCACAAAGAAGCTGATACTTTGAAGGCAGTACGAAGCAATGGACTTTTCACATAGCTCTTGTTTTGCATACTGTTTATGCGTAAGCACCATGGGATTCCTAAGCACACCTGAACAGCGTGATTAATCTATACCAAAACAAAAGTGAAGGTACTGCAGACTGTGATGTATTTTTCATATTTGCCTAAAGCTATGTAGAGAATTTTAATGTAACCTACAAAACAAACATGAAGTGCCTTTGCAAAAGCTGACTCATAGTTGTTCTTTCTGCGAAACTCAGCTGGCTTTGTGTGGCAGCAGGTGTTAAAACCTAAAAGAGCTAAATGTGCGTCTGTAGTTTTGAGCAGAATAATCGCAGAGATGTCATGCATCCTTCTCCTTTATATAAGCACAATATTTTTGTAATAAATGGTCAAATTATGTTTCTGTGTTGTTATTTCTGAGTTAGGTATGAAGAATTTGTCTTCAGAAAGTACCTTCATAAACTGGAGAATCCTGGAAGGATGTCTGTGTCACAAAGAAGTAAAGAATCTGAGAAGACACTTGTGAGTTGCAAAGTAAACAGTACTGTTCACTTCTGGAGAAGTTGCAAAAGGAAACAGATTGCTACTGGAAAGGAGGAGGGAAAAACACATAAGAATGAAAGAGCTGTAACTGAGAATCACGGAAAAGTTAAAGATGAAGGAAGTAGCATGATTGGAGAGAAGGTGAGGTATATGGTAGGCTTGAATTGCCTCATATACTCCTACTCAATCAACTGTCTATAGCACGCAAACTCTATTGCTTTCCTGACATAACCCAGCACTTCAGCATCTAATACAGCCCCACATTCCCTCTAGAGCTTTCTGATCTAGTAACCAGAACCTCATAACTGTCAACCAACATAAAAATGAAGCTGGTAAATCCCTCTTTGCCAGCACCATTGCCAAAAACTGGAACGCACTACCAAGCCATATAACCTCTACTACCTCCCCTTCTCATTTCAAAAAACTCCTGAAAACCCACCATCTAAATGACTGGCTATGTTCATGTCAATCCCCAGGTTAATCCATACCAAAAGATTGTTTCAGAACTTCAGCTATGTAGAAATAACTTTCTCCTAAAAGCTTGTTAACTTGTTGATGTTTACCTTGCTGTAATTATAACTGTTTAAAAAAAAAAGTTGTTTTAAGTTTATTCTGTACCTCACTGCTTGTCGCTGTTACGAGCTGTAATCTATGCTGTATTGTATGAATGCTATATGCATGATTTGTTAGCTCTCTCTCTCATGTATTGTATTGTTTTGTGTTATTTGTGGAGCTATTCTCCCCGGGCCTCCGCTGAAAATGGACCTGTATCCAATCGGACTTTCCTAGTAAACAAATGTAAAATAAAAATAAAATAAATTTCAAAACTTTTCCACCTTTAATGTGACCTAAAACCTGTACAATTCAATTGAAAAACAAGCGTGTTAGTGAAAAAATATAAAAAATAAAACATGTACAATACTCTGGTTGCATTTTATTTATTTATTTTTTTTTACATTTGTTGACTGGGCTAGTCTAACTGGATATATTTCCATTTTCAGTAGAGGCCCGGGGAGAAAAGCTCCAGTAGTAGACAAATTGATTATAAAATTTGAAATAAAAATACACGTGATGCAAATCATAGTTGATACATAGTAAATGAAAGTAGTTAAGTAAAGATACTAGAAGAAGTAAATAAAAAATGGAGATAAAAGATGACATGTACATTAATATAAAAGTTACAAATATTATGTGCTAAATTAATTTCACAAAAAAGTGAGAAAAGGGTCTGAACAAATCATGAAAATAAGAGTGTTTTGTGATCAACAACAGTATAAAGTCCAGCAGTCTGTTCCATTGTGTTCACCAGTTCATTTCTGCTTCAAAAAGTATGCAAAGTGTTTGCAATATATAGAAAGAGGCGCAAATAAAAATTAGCAAAACTAGATGGTTAGTCAGGGTTATAAGTTAGTAAAAGCAGGGTTATAAGGTAGAAAAAGCAAAAGGTTAGTCAGGGTTACTGCAGGGGCATAACCAGTGTGTTTTAAGGTGTTTTTTGAGGTTTTGTTTAAAGGGAGCCAAGGAAGTAAGTGATGTAAGATCGTTGGGGAGTAGGTTCCAGTTTTTTCCCACTGCATTAGAAAACAGGGAACCACCAGCTCTGTTGTTAGTCTTGGTTATGTTAGCTAGAAGTTTACTAGAAGAGCGTAGGGA